>NC_143547.1:41751006-42051006 GCF_031878675.1 Megascapheus bottae
TCCCATTTTCCAACTTCTAGTATAAACCTGGGGGAAAAAAAGGTCAAACTTGAAACAATTTGATTCCTAAATTAAATGATACTACAGGCTTCCCAATATAGGTCCATCCTTTCACAGGATGAGAAATATAGCCTTGCAGCATAAGCAGACAAAGAGGAAAGAAAATGAATGGAAAGTTAATATTTCTGACTTTCTAAACTGATTTTTTCTGGCACCAAAATTGCACTTGTAAGGCACTAGAGCCAGATCTCCAGTGAGTCCTCATTTCACCATACCACACTGGTTGACCAAAATAACTTTTATATGACAAATACATTCCTACTAAAGAACTACCATGACAACTTAACCACTGACTTGTGTGATGAGACTGTAGAGGACTGATGGAATACATATGTTCTATACCATACACAATTGCCATGCAGACACCTTATGACTCAGAGTTTGCAGACAAGATGTTAGGGAAAAGGCAAAGTGGAGTTTCTGTGCATCAAGCATGTTACATGGATTTACTCATTTAAGACTCCTAGAGCCTGGGGTAAATGAGCTCTAGGAGTCTTAAATGAGTAAATCCATGTACATGCTTGAACTGAAGACAGAAACCTACCACTTTGCCATTCTCACCCATAAATCTTGCATCTGCAAAGTCATGCAAGTCTAAGGATGTACTGCACCTGGCAAATTGCTGTATGTTATAGAACAAATGATATTCATAAGTCATCTACAGTCTCATCACACAAGTCAGTGGCTTACAGTTGTCATGGCACCATTCAAAGTGTGTTCTATATATGAGTTCATTTAATCTTCACAACAGCCCTATGACATGGATACTATTTTCATCCCTTTGTCAGGCAAGAAATGTTTCAAGTTTGTCCCTGTTATTACCTAGATTAATGAATAGCTAATACAATTTAGTAAATAGAGCCAGGATTCAAATCCAGGCAGTCAGGCTCTATCTATTATAACTCTATCTCTGTTACTCAGATACCTAGGGTATGGCAGGGGAAAAGTAGTAGACTGGGAGTTTAGGGAGACAATTTTATCTCAACCATGAGTGAGCTCTGAAGCCTTGCCTTCATTTTCTTTAGCAATACTCAGATGCTATAATCTATCTATTCTCTATAAAATACTATAATATTTTACTCACACTGCCAGAGTCAGAATTTCATAAAAGCCAGATGCTGGTGGCTCATGACTAAAATCCTAGCTACTTAGGAGGCTGAGATCTAAACATAATAGTTTGAAACCAGCCAGGGCAGGAAAGTATGTCAGAATTTTATATCTAATTAGCCACCAAAAAGTAGATCTGTGGCTCAAGTGGTAGAGCCCTAGCCTTGAGTAAAGAAACCTTAGGGACAGTGTCCAGGTCCTGAGTTCAAGCTCCACAACTGGCACTAAATAAATAAATAAGAATTAAATAAAAAGATATGGGGATTATTTCAAAGAAGCCACTATTATTGTATGCAATTATCAAACAGTATATAGTGATGGTTAAACTGTATACGATATATTACATCTTAACTATATTACTATAAACATACACGCATATACAACCTCTATACACCTATGTACCATACATACATATGCCACAATAATATGGACTTCCAGCATTCAGACAAGTGGCAGGGCCTTCGTATTATTTGCAATGTGATCTTTTAGAATAGATAATTCAGGGTACATCTCTAATAATGTCTCAGGTCTAGCACATAGATCTGCAATCAACAGTTACTTAGGAAGTGTTCACTACCATATAGTGGAATACCACTTGAACTGGTAACTCAGGCAGGTGTAGAATGATCATTGGTTGCTATAATCCCCATGAACCATTGGATAAAGCCATAACAGCAGTTCTAGCATTTCAGGTATAGCCTCATTGTGACACATCCTTCACAGAAGTAGTAACATTCCTATGATGAGGAGTAGTGCTACTGGGGAATTCAAGTGATTCTCAAATACCTCCTTTCAACACACTTGTCTATGGCTTCTTGGATGGTGTGATCTCGCATTCAACGAACCATTCACTAGGGCTCAAGAGTTCTATTCACAATCCGTAACAGCTCTTCAGGGCTATGCTTCATAATGGAAGAATAGAAAAATCAGAGTAAGAGTGACAGGCATCAAGTTACAAGGGTGTGCGTGTCTTCTGAAGACCTTAGTAACTACAAAAGAGAAGAAAAAGTAGGATCAGAACTTGACTCTAGGTATATCACACAATGTAGTGGCACTTGCTATTGTGACTGCTGGGGAGAAGCTGATGACAAAGGCAAATGATCACTCCACTGTGGAAATTTGTTAAACAGGAACAGTAACCAAGAGAGTTTTTATTTAATTATTTTCAGTAAGGGTTATTTGAATATATAAAATACTCATTTATTTTAAATATCTATTTTTTTGGTGCAGGCCAACCCACTGTCCTTTAACATTTTCACTTATGGCTGGTACTCTACCACTTGAGCCACAGCTCCATTTCTGATGTTTTGCTGTTTAATTGGAAATGAGAGTCTCACGGACTTTTCTGTCTAGATCTTAGCCTCCAAGTAGCTAGGATGACAGGCCTGAGCCACCAACTCTCAGCTCCTAACATTACTCAATATAAACATATTCAAAAATCATGAAGAAATTTTCTCATGGTTCATCATGACATTATATAGAAGCTAAGGAACTCCATGTTGAAATGAGCTGTTAAACGAAATTGAACTTGCTCAAGGATGTTAAAAAGTGAACTTTGTTATGTGTTTTTGCCACAATATATTCATGTACATATATGAGAATATACACATATGGGATATCTAGTGGAAATTATTTGGATAGGAGAAGACCAGAAGCTTCCAAATCAGCGTCCTAGAAGACAATTTGAAGAAAAAAAAACGTTGCTTTATTATCTCATGCTGTCCAAATTGTCAACTAATATAATCCTGTTTCTTATTTTCACTCCCACGTTCCATGTCCAGTCTGAAATCACATCAACTTGGATCTACATTTCTAGCTTGTGTAGAGTGAAAATTGTTAAGACGTGGTATCATACAAATCTGCATGACAGATGGGGTTGAATTGCCTTTTCTACTTCAATGGCTTGAGCATTTATGTTTTAGTGCCTCCCTGTGTTTCTGTCTACAGTCAGTAAATGGGCAATAGGATCAAGCTCTGAGATTTTGCACTAGAGGCATCATGGTAAGAAACTGTACATCACTCTCATTTACACCCAGGATGCTTTAAACAAAAACAACATGGCGAAATGTTACCCAAAAGAATACATTTGAAGAAAATCTTTTTGTCTTCAAACGCCTACCTCTCAAAACACAAACAACTAGGGATTTAGAGATGAGAGAAGAAAGCTCTTCCTGGTCTGCTGAGGTAACTAGCTAACTGTTGAGAACAAATAGCTTGTGCCCGTACTTTAAAAGTAAAGCCCTCAAGGATTAAATGGAAGAGTACACTTAATTTTAATATATCTTTTGAACCATCAGATCTTTCATTTTACCCTGGAACTGAAAATTTCTTCCATTTTTCTTGATGCTTCACTCTTTAAAAAAAAAGCAAAGTAGAAAAGATTTACAAGTGAAGAAAAGGTACATTTATATTCAGAATTTCCTTTCTTTCAGGTTCCAAGGTTTAAGTTTAAATGCATCTGACTAAAGAAAGAAAAACTGGGTAGATTTTACAGCATCAGTTCAATGCTGTTAATTATTGTCATAATGGGGAAGAGAAAGAAGATAAATAGCAAGGTTTTTGGATGCCTTGAAATCTTACTATGGGCAAGACAAAGGGCAGGTAAAAAGGAAGGAGTAAAGAACAGGCTTATCCTAATAGCCTTGTCACTGTATGTACACAAAAAGATAAAGAGCTGAAATTCCTTTGATTTTTAACCCATGGTCTACCCTGTTGAGGACAATTTAATGTACCCTAGAAGTGATGTTAATCAAGACATGTTATATTTTTAAAGTGCTTTGTTTAATGCCAAATCCTTTGTACAATGACTTAAATATAATTTTAAATGGCAAAATATCTGCTATTTCCAAGGAAGAATGAAAAATATATGCACAAAATGAAAAAGTCATAGGCAATAAAGTAAAATTAAATCTTTTTCTTTAAAATTGGGAATAATAACATGAGAAAGGGTATCAATATTTATGAAGTAATGCACCTTGTAGCTGGTGAATAACCCTTCTACTAATTACAATAAAAATATCTGAAAAAATGTGAATAATATTTATTAGAATGAACTCTGGGAAATAGAAATGAGTTTTGTTGTTGTTGTTACTTTGTTTACTTTTTGTCTTATTTGTTCCTTTATCTATCTTTGGGAGGGTTGGGGTCCCACAGAAATGGAGAGACACAGGGTTAACAAATGCAGTAGTAGTATTCACTAGAGACTATGTGGAAAATAAATTATGAAACTTGTGTGTGGAGATGAGAGGGCAAAACTGGTAGAGAGCAAGGGAAGCCGTGACATTGTCCAAAAAGAAATGTACTCTTCATCTGACTTATGTAACTGTAACCCATCTGTATATTACCTTTATAATAAAATTAAAAAAAATATGCTTGTTGGCACATTCCTTTGACTCATACATATAATCCTAGTTACACACAGGATGCTGAGAAGCGAGGATAACAATTCAAAGCCAGCCCTGGACATGAGAGAAGTGGAGTTATGGTTCATGTGGTAGAATTCTACCCTTGAATACAACAGTTCAGGGATAGTGCCCAGATCCTGAGTTCAAACTCCAGGCATGCGCACACGTGCTTCCCCTCCACGTATGCACGCACACATAGACACACGCACGCTCATACACAGGAGTTGTGAAAGGGATTAAGAATAAACACAAAGAAACACTTTTAATTATCTAATGTAATAATGTTTGCCAATTTATCCAAAATAGTCATTACACAGAATGAAAGCAAGATGTTTAAGTCATGAATAAATCAAAGAATTATAGGCTGGAAAAAGCAAGGGACTGGGAGATGGGAGATCAGAGTTCCAAGCTTGCTCTGCTACTAATTCCATGTTGCTCCCTTGAAGTAAGGGTCTTTTGCACTATTCTCACCTGAGGATATAGACACTAAGAAGAGAAGAAGTTGTATCAAAAAGACTCTTTTTGTTAGTCCTGGGGCTTGAGCTCAGGGCCTGGGCACTGTCCTTATGCTTTTCTCAAGGACAATATTCTAGCACTTGAGCTACAGCACCACTTCGGGCTTTTACTATATATGTGGTACCAAGTAATCAAACCCATGCTAAGCAACACTCTACTACCAGGCTACACTACCAGCCTTCAAACAGACTCTTAAGTGCTTCTGTTTCACAATGTGCAATATAGTGGATGTCATGGGCTGAATTGTGACCTCTCATTTACATTCTGAAGCCCTAAAACCCAGTTTTCCCCAATATGTCTGGATCTAAAGGTAGGACTGAATCCCATCTGACTGGTATCTCTATCAGACAAGGAGACTGGGATACATAGACCAAGATCAGGAATAAGTACAAATAAAGGGGAAAACTTAGGAAGAGACAGAAAGAAGGTGATCATTTGTGAGCTCAGAGAGATATCAGAAGAAGCAGACCCTGCTAACAATTGATCTCAGAATTTTATTTGGCCTTTTGAGCTGTGAGGAAAAGATATGTTTTCTGTTGGTGGCATTTGCTTATGGCAGTCCTATCAAACTAATAGAATGCACTATTTATGGAAAAAATGAAAATTTATTTCTGAAAGGAGAATCTTACATCTTTATAAATGTCTTGTATGCAGGATAAATTTTTCTAGTTCTTGGCCTTGAACTCAGGGCCTGAGCACTGTCCTCGGGTTTTCTCAAGGCTAGAGCTGTACCACATGAGCCACAGCACTACTTTGGCTTCTTGTATGTATGTTGTATTGAGGAATCAAACCTGGGTCTTACTGCATGAAAGGCAAGCACTGTACCACTATGTCAAACTCCCAGCCCCCAGGGTAATTTTTTGATTCTAGATAGGCAATAAAGTAAAACATCCTACCATCTATATTTTTCTCTGATAAATTCTTTTCACCCTGGTTCCTGTTCTCTGTGTTCCAAGGTTTAGATCGCCTTGACATTTGTCTTTACAGATAACAACTTTCTACAACAGCAATTATCATATTTTCTGAGGTAGTTCAGAAGTCTACATGTTCTGAAATGAGGAGACGTAGGAATCATAGGCTCTTGAGTCAACTGCCATAATCAGTTGTATGCTTTTGGCGAAGAAACAATCTCTCTTGGACTAAATTTCCCTGTTTTTCCCCCTTCTGCCTTTTTAAACTTTAAGTATTTGTACAAATAAGTTTCAAGTCAATATATCAATTGATGAGTACCATGTATTTTGAACAAATGTCACTGCTCCCACTTTTCTCCCTTATCTTTCTCTCCCAACACCACCCAGTTCCCAACACCAACCAGTTACTTTGATTGATTTTATTATTTGCAAACTGAGCAATGTAGTGGGTTGAATAATGGTCATAAAAAGATTCTATTTAGGTCTTAACCCAAGAAACTATAAACTGTAGCCTTGTTTGGAAAGAGAGTCTTTATAGATATAATTAAACTAATGAACTTATGATTAGATCATGCTAGATTTAAAGTAAGTTCCAAATCCTAAGCCAGATATCTATAATGAAATAGGCAGTGGGAGACTTGAGATACTCAGATACTACTGAGAACATGAGGTAAAGACAAAAGTAGAGATTGGAGAGATGATTTTACAAGAAGGATTGCTACGAGTTACCAGAAGCTAGAACAGAGGCATGGAACAGATTCTAAGAGCTCCAACACCTTTTATTTTTGGACTTCTGCCTTTAATAGTAGGCGGAAATAATTTTTGTTGTTGTAAGCACAAAATATATAGAAAATTCTTATGGCAGGCTTAGAAATTATTATAGGGGAGGTAAAAATTGCATTACATTGGAGGGTCCACGGAGGTAAAATAAATTAATGAAATGGGTTGTTACGTGAAGCATAAGTATAATGATTAAGAGATAAAACAATCACCTTGATGTTAGAGAGAAAATACTGAGTGATGATATGAATATCTGACTAAAACTGGGGAATCCCAAAAGAAAAATTGGAAGTCTATCCTTTTCTAAAACAAAATTCTCTACCTAAAAATGTGGGGAAAAGCTTACTCTATCATTTAGGAAGGTGGCCAGGGAGAGGGGCAAAAGGGGTACATACAAGTAAAGAATCAATTCTTATTTCTAATCCTGTGAGCTAAACATTGAGATAGGATCTGGTTTTTGGATTGGGCCCACATCTAGAACTCGATCCTAGCTTCATGTCCCAGCTGGGATAGTAGGATTGCCCTATCATACCCAGCATTTTGGAGATGGAGTCAAATCAACACTTCCTCTTTTTTTTTTGCTAGAGATGGCCTAGAACTGCTGTGCTCCTCCTGAGTAGTTGAATTATATGAGACATTACACTTGATTTTCATAATCATTGAGGTTGGCTTATTGCAGCATTGAAATGTTACCACAAATGAAAAATATGCTCCCTAGTTCTGTTAGAATAATAGAACCTGTGGTCACAACATATTTTCAGTTCATGTCTACAAGGTTAGGCACAAAAACTACTCTTGGCTTTTGGCTTTCTAGGCATAGTCTCCCTATATAACTCAGGCTTATTTAGGCCTCCCTACATAGCCCAGGCTGGACTTGAACTCTCACCATTCCTCTTCTCCCTTCCAAGTACTGGGATTTTAGGTGCATAACACCACAACTGTCTTGGCAGATGCTTCTTTCTGAAATTTAAAATTGACTAAGTTAAAAACTTTCATATGAATAAATCTCAGGAATTATGTTCTTTTTACATGTACTGAAAGCCTTTTTGTGGTTTGAAAAGGAAGTTGAAAAAGAAGGTACTATTAGTTCGCATCCAGCAAAAGACATTCACTTTAGAAATTATCCTTTTCAGGTATCAAAAGCTCAGTTAAATTTTTGAACACTCTTATTTCCATATATATATATATATATATGAAGAACATATGTATCTTATAATTTCATTGTACCTTATAGTGCACATGCTCCTTATAATAAAATACTTCTGAAAATGTGAAATGGACCACCTCAATAATTTGAACTATAAGCTTAAAGCTTAGTATCCAAACACTACCATGAAGAATTTTTTTAACTAATCCTTTACTAACAATCCACACACCTCATGCATGCACTTTGAATGGAAAGAAATAAGATTGAATGCTAAAACAAGCCAAAGAAGATAGAATAATCTTAACATATGCTAAGAAAACTGAATGTCCATATGAAAAAGAAGAAGGTTGGCCCCTACTTCATATCATACACAAAATTAACACAAAGTAGATCATAGGAACCTACATGAAAGAGCAAAAACATGAAACTACTAGAGTAGAAATAAATCTTAATGACCTTGGGTTGGAATAGATTTCTAGCTATGGCATCAAAAGCACAAGCAATAATAAAAATAGATTAATTAGATTTCATCAAAGATAAAATATATTGGGTTGCCAAGGACCTCATGGGAAGTGAAATGAAAACCTATAGAATGGGAGATGCTTAATCATATGTTTTTTTAAAAATCATATGTTTGATAGAGTATTCTAACCCCAAATATATAAGGAACCTATTTAAAAATACTGAAACAGCAAAAAGGATTTGAGTAGATATTTCATAAAAGAGGACACATAGTCAAGGAGCCATTAATCAAAAGATGTTTAACCTCACTAAGCATCATGAAAATGTATGCCCGGCAATGGTGGCTCACACCTAATCCTAGCTACTCAAAGGCTAAGATCTGAGGATGCTGGTTCAAAGCCAGACTTGGCAGGAGAGACTGTGAGACTCTTATATGTAATTAACTACTGAAAAGCCAGAAGTAGAGGAGTGGTTGAGTGGAAAAAGCTAAGGGACAGTGACCAATCCCTGAGTTCAAGCCCCAGTGGCCTTACAAAAGAAAATGTATAATGAAACATTATAACAAATAGAAAACTAATATTTAAATAAAACAAAATATGTCTGGGATATAGCTTCAGTGGCAAAGCATTTGTCTAGTAAATGCAGTGACCTGGGTTCAACCTCCAGTATCAAAAAAGAAAAGATGAAGAAATCAAAAATAGAACAAGTCAGAAAATAACAAGTGCTGGTAAAGATGTGGAGAAACTAGAACCTTTGCAAGTTGCTGTTGGGAAAGTAACATGGTGCATCCACATGGGGGGAAAAGTATGCTGTCCTTAGAATTACCATATGACCTAACAGCTCCACTTTCGGGTACATGCCCAAAGAAATGAAAATTAGGAACTTAAACAGGCATATGTACACACAGGCTTATGCCTGGAATCCTAGCTACTCAGAAGGCAGAGATCTGAGAATCTTGGTTCATAGCTAGGGCAGGAAATGTACATGAGACCCTTATCTCTAGTTAACCCCAAAAAGGCAGAAATTGTAGTGTGGTTCAACTGGTAGATTGCCAGGACTGAGCAAAAAAAGCTAAGCAAGAGGGCAAGGACTAAGTTTAAGCCTCTTTACCAACACACAAAAAATTTAATATGTACATACAATAGAGTATTAGTCATAATATATTTACAACTGTTAATTTTCCTTAATATAAGTCATTAACATGCTGTTTCCTTTTTACAGTTTTTTTTTTACTTGTCTACTTTGTCTGGTATAAACATACCTACTCTTGCTCTTATTTAATTTTCATTTACCTGGAATACATTTTTTCTATACATTCACTTTCAGTCTGCATCTTTCCCTAAAGCTGAAATGAGTCTCTTGTAGGAAGAATATCATTAAATTGATTTTTTTAATAGGGGCAGAAAGTGTAGCCTTGTGGTAGATTGTTTGCCTAGCACACACGAAGCCCTGGGTTCGATTCTTTGGTACCACATACTCAAAAATGCTGGAAGTGGTGCTGTGGCTCAAGTGGCAGAGTGCTAGCCTTGAGCAAACAGTGTCCAAGGACAGTGCCCAGGCTGTGAGTTCAAAGCCCAGGACTGGGGAAAAAAAGTATTTTGAGCCAGGAACCTATGACTCACACCTGTAATCCAAGATCTCAGAAGGCTGAGATCTGAAGAACAGGGTTCAATGTTATCTAGGCAGGAAAGTCCATGAGACTCTTATCTCTAATTAATCAGCAAAAGCCAGAAGTGGAGCTGTGGCTGAAGCATTAGAATGCTAACCTTGAGGACAAAAGCTCAGGGACAGAATCCAGGCCCTGAGTTCAAGTCCAAGTGGCAGCTTGTGTGCACGCACACGCACACACACATACACAGGCAAATAAAGTAAAACTCAAACAAAAAAGAAAACTATATTCAGCCACTTTGTAGTTTGAATGAATAATGTCATCCATTTACAGTCAAGGTAATTACTTATAGATAAGGACTTATCGCTCACATTGCTTTGAAGATTCTTTGTTCCTTTATTCCTTATCCTTTGTGATTTGGTGACTTTCTATAATGGGTTGCTTTGATTACTTTATCTTTTGTATATTCACAATAGGTGTTTGCTTTGTAGCTACCATGAGGCATATATAGCACATCTTATAGTTACAGAGGTAATTTTAAGCTGGTAACTTTAATCAGACATAGAAATTCAACACTTTTGCTTGCTCCTCCAACATTTAACATTTTGGATATATGTATTGTGTATCTTTTAATAGTGAAACCATAGTTATTTATTTATTTTTACTTTTATACTAGAGGTATGTGATTTACTTAATATTATAGTATTAGAGTGTTCTACATTTGATCATTTGTTTGCATTTATCATAGAGTTTTTCATACACTTTTACATTGATAATTAGCATCTATTTGTTTCAATGCAAAGAATTTCTTTTGGCATTTCTCCCAAGGTATACTTATAGTGACGAACTTGCTCTGCTTTTATCTGTGAATGACCTTAGTTTAGCTCTCCTTCCTTTCTAAAGGCACATTTGGCCAGGTATAACACTATTTGTTGACAGTTTTTCTTCTATCAGTACTTAGTGTATAATAATAACTCAGTCTTTCCTGGCTTGCAAGGGTTCTGTTGCAACCTTACTAAGGTTGGCTTTAAATGATCAGTCTCTTGCTGCCTTTTACAATTTTTTGACCTTTTTTGGTCAGTCTTTGGACTTGAACTCTGGGCCTGGGGGCTGTCTCTGAGCTCTTCAGTTCAATGTTTTTTCTGTACCACTTGAGCCACAGTGCTACTTCTGATGATTAATTGGAGATAAGAGGCTCAGGAACTTTTGTGCCTAGGCTGGCTTGAAACTATGACTCTCAGATCTCAGACTCCTGAGTAGTTAGGATTATAAGCATGAGTCATCAGCTCCCAGACAGTTCTTTGACTTTTCATGATACGATTATAATGTGCCTCAGAACATTCTTCTTTGGGTTCAACTTTTTTGTCATTGTTGCTCATGGCATTTGAACTTTGGGCCTAGGCGCTGTCCCTGAGCTCTTCACCTCAAGGCTATGGCCCTACCCTTTGAGCCACAGCCCCACTTTCCATTTTCTAGTGAATAATTGTAGATAAGAATGTGAGAACATTCCTGAATGCCTGGGCTGGCTTTGAACCAAGGTCCTCACATCTCAGGCTCCTGATTAGCTAGGATTACAGGCATGAGCCACCGTGCCCATCTGAACTTTTTTTTTTAATCACGTTGTTTGAATATGGATGTCAATATCTGCTCCAAGATTTGAGAAGTTTTAGGTATTGTTTAAATAAGTTCTCTGGACCCCTTTCCTCACTTCGACTATGTAGATTGTTCCTTCTGGTCAAATCATACACTTATTTCCCTATTAAACATCCCAATTTGTTCATAAACCATTTTCTTTATTTCTTTTAGTTTTATACTGTATTTTCTTCCTTCTTATTAAATTTCCTTTATTTAGATGTTTTAAAAGATTTTTAGTAGCAAATATTAGTTGCACAAACTTGATTTAATGTGATATTTCCATGCATGCGTACAGTATACTCTGGTCAAACTTATTTTGCCATCACTCTTGCTCATTTATCCTTCCCAACTCCTTAAAAATTGTTCAATTATCTTTTAAGTATATATATACATATATATAGCAACTCCTAAAGGCTCCTTTTCCGCAACACAGGCTGATTTATTATCCTTTCATTTACCTTTTGTAAATCTATTATTTAATTATGAAATAGGGTTTCATAATAATATTTCACATAACTACAATTATAATTTAGTCGTTCAATATCTACATGTATCCACATAATACATTTGAATATTATTCATCTTCTGTCATTTTTATTCAGTTCTCCCCATCCCCCAAGACTTACAATTGTGACCTATGTGAATATGTGTATATGTGTATCTTTTACATCTGGGTTCTACATACAAGTAAAAATGTTCAATAGTTCGCTTGAGTTTGGTTTGTCCTGTTCAACATGATGATCTCCATTTCTATCCATTTTATTGTAAATGACACAATTTCAATTTTCCTTATGGCAGACTAATATTCTGAGACATCTATGTTCTATGTTTTCAATATTCACACATCAATTTGAGGCAACTTGGATTATTCTAGGGTTTTGCTGTTGTAAACAAAGCTGCATGGAACACTAGCTGGCAGTTTTGTTTAACCAATAATCATTATGAATTATTTTTCAGGCAATGCTTAGATCTCTCTCACCCCCCTCTCTCTTTTTCTCTCCCCCTTCCTCCCTCCCTCCCTCCTTCCTTCCTGACAGTTGTGTGTTTTGAGTTCAGGGCCTGAACACTGTTCCTGAGCTCTTTTGCTCAAGGGCACTGCTCTATCACATTGGGCCATAGCTCCACTTATGATTTTTTGACTGATTAATTGAAGATAAAACTCTCACAGGGACTTTTCTGCCTGGGCTGCCTTCAAACCACGATCCTTAGATCTCAGCCTCCTGAGTAGCTAGGATTACAGATGTGAGCCACTGGCACCAGTTTGATACCTATTTCTTAAAGGTCAGTTGTTGCAACGTGGTCAGGTTCTATTGCTCTTGTCATGTATATCTGATTCATTATTATCTGTATAGTCTTGCATTCATGCTTGTATATTTGAAGGAGTAAACATCCCTTCCAACATTTGCAGGGTGATTTTTCTTTTATTAAAATAAAAACTTGGGAAACATTGTATGAATGGATTGCTAATACCAAATTTTACTCTTTCTTTACATTTCAAGAATATCAGACTGTTAATCAACCGATATTGATGTTTCAGTTATTTCAGAGAGTACCTTAAAATATAACAACATAGTAAATAATTATTATTATGTAGTTATTTCCTTTGTCATGAGAATCAATATTGAATTAATTATAAACTTTTTTGTCCTTATCCTAGAGATTGAACTGAGAGCCTGGGAACTGTCCTTCAGCTTTTTTTCTCATGGCTGATTGCTCTATCAGTTGTACCACATCTCCACTTTTGGCTTTTTCATGGTTAATTAGTCATAAGAGTCTTACAGACTTTTATGCCTGGGCCGGCATTGAGCTGCAACTATCAGATTGCCACCTAAGGAGTAGGTAGTATTATAGCCATTAGCCACTAGTGTCTGATCTGACATTTTATTTTTGTGGGTCTTGGACTCAGGGCCTTGGCCCTGTCCTTGAGCTTTTCTGCTCAAGGCTAGTGCTCTACCACTTTGAGCCACAGAACCACTTCTGGTTTTCTGGTGGTTAATTGGAGATAGGAGTCTCACTGGACTTTAGTGCCTGTGCTGGCTTTGAACTGAGATACTCAGATCTCCTGAGTAGCCAGGTTTATAGTTGGGCAGCACACCTAATTTTTGACATGTTAAAACTTTCTCCTGATAGATTTATTGGCTGATGGATTTGGGGACTCAGATTTTTAGGCCTTTGTCTGGGCTTATGAAGGGGAGTGTGTTCCAACTGGTCCCTTGATTGAGCAAACAGGCCTGCTCCCAGACTACATTTGAAGAAGCTCGAGTAGAATTCCATGGCACATTCAAGACCTGCACTGGAGCCAAAATCAGTAAGTCCTCCTGTTGAATCATGATGGTCATGTCCCTCCACGTCTTTTTCTGTGTAGAGAGTGTTTGTGTGGGAGACTGCTTTCAACTCATAGCTGAGATGGGTAGAATTGCTTATCTGAGTCATTTCAGAACTACTATGGAAACTAGATTTGCTGACCTGCCTGGGAAAGCAGAGGAGTGCCTCTCTCTGAGTCTCAGATTTAGACTTCTTCTTAGACGAAAGATGACAGGGGCTAAAGTTGAGACTCAGGACCATGTAGAGATTTGCTGTGGTCCTTCAGTCGACTCCATAAATTCTGACAGGTCTCTCTCCTTCTGGATCCATATATAGATAGAATTTATCTTGGACTACAATTAGGGGCTAAATCCATGCGAGTCATTTATTTTTCTTTTATTTTGCCAATCCTGGGGCTTGAACTCAAATCCTGGCACTGTCCTTGAGCTTTCTCAAGTTTAATGCTCTACCGCTTGAGCCATAGCACCATGTCTGGCTATTCCTGTGTATGTGGTATTGAGGAATTGAATCCAGGGCTTCGTGTGCACTAGGCACGCATTCTACCACTAGGCTATACTCCTGGCCCAAGTGAATCATTTCTGAGTGACAAAAGAGGCTTAGGTTAGCTTAGGATTGTCTACTGAAGCATTAGTATGCACAACTCCTCCTGTCCACCCCTGTAGATGCTTTTATAGCTCAACAAATGCAAATGGTTCTATGGCTGAGCTCACAGAGAGAAGATACCTTCTGCAGGCCTTAAGCTGGGTCAAAGGTTGGCAAGCTTGTCACATGTGTTAGCATACCCTCTTAAAATGACATGCCCAGGTCTCATGTTCCACTAGGATTCACAAACCTCTCTGTGAATTCCAGGGTTTCCACAAAGGCATGTTTGTCTGTAGTTGGCTGTGAAATTATTGGTTTTATGGGAGTGTATAAATAGAGGACCACCTATTCTGCGTTCTTGCTGACATCACTGTCCTATTTAGCCTTAAAAACTAATAATGTGACTCATGCTGCAACATGAATGAAACTTGTAGATGTTATGCTAAGGAAAATAAGCCAGTAGTGTCAGGAAGATAAATATTACAATATTATATTTTTATGAGTTACCTGGAATAGACTTGTAGAAATTGAAAGGAAGAAGTTGGGTATTAGGTTGGGAAGGGAATGGGGGGGAAATATGAAGAAAAAAATCAGGAGATGGAGAGTGGTAATTGTTTCACAACACTGAGAATGTATTCAATATGATAAAATAGTATACTTAAAATGGTTAAAATGATAAATTTGATGTTTGTGTTTTGCCTCAACAAATATGACAAGCCAATTAGAAATTGGGCAATGATTTGGATAGATGTTTCTCTAGAGAAATTATATAAATGGCTAATAAGCCCATGCAAAGATAGTTAACATCATTAGTCATTAGGAAAATGTGAGTCAAAACCATAAGGCAATGCCATTCCTATACCCACTGGGGTGGCGATAATGGAAAATATATGTTGGTGATGATGTCGATAAATTGGAAACCTCAGATAATGTTGATAGGAAAGCAACATGTTGTAGCCACTTTGGAAAATAGTTTTGTAGCTCTCAGAATATTTTACATAGACTAACCATATAAAGCAGCAACACCTAGGTGTAGATGTATATATCTAGATCTAGATCTAGATGTGTCTATATATCTAGATAGATATAGATACATACATATATACATCTATGATTATATCTATTGATATATCTATATATCTATGTATCTTTCTATCTGAGTGAATTGCAAAATATATTCAAACAAAAATGTGAATTATAACAGATATTCAATCCAAAATTAACACACAAATATTGACAGTGTACTATTTGCAAGAGCCAATACATAGAAAACAACCCAAATGTCTATCAGCTGATAAATTGGTTTAGTGTGGTATAGCCATACAATGCAATATTTTCAACAATAATGAATTACTGATGTTACGACTGATATAAACCTTGAAAATGTTATATTAGATTTAAAAATATAAACACAAGAACCATATTTTGTATGAGACTATTTATTTAAACTAATCCAAATATACAAATCTATAAAGATAGAAAGAATACTAATGGTTGCCTTGGGCTGGGAGAGAAATAGCAATGTGGAATAACAACTAATATGCCTGGAGTTTCTCATGGTGGTGATGGAAATATTTAAAATTAGATTGTGAAAATGGCTGCATAATTCAGCAATAACTAAAAACCAATGAACTGTATACTTAAATGAATGAATTGTATAGCAAAGGAGTCATAGCTAGAATTTTAAAAAGTGAAAAGGTTATATATGAATCTCTAGAGTTTACAGTTACTTTTTTTTCCTTTTTCAAATGTTAACTAAAATAGATAAGGTCAATCAACTCTCTTACTAGATCTGTAACTGTGCATGTTACAACTTCTCACTAAAGCTGAAATCATCTTAATGATACTATCTAAAATATTTATTTTGACACTATAATTTCTATGGTCAACTTATATTAAAATAAAGTTAATGCAAGATGCTTAGAATTCCTTAGCACTTGCCAAACACAACACAGAATTCCTATCCTTTAGTAGAACCAAGGCTATATAATTTAACAATACTGGCAATGACAATTTAAGCCTTTGATTACTAAGTGCAATAATAAACAGATAGACAATCTTCAGGAGAATGATCACTTATGGCAGGATCCATCATTCTGCCCCCAACAATTAAACATTAAGAGACATATACACAGCAGAAAATACAACATTGTTAAGAGACAAAATAATTAAGAAAAACATATTCTGATGTGGGAATTTCAAACAAGTATGACAAATATGTTATAGGCTATAGGAGAAAAGGGGACAGCCTGCCAGAATAGATGGGTAATTTCAACAAAGATCAACAAGTATAGGAAAGGATAAAATCGATAAGTTATTTAAAAGATGCAGCGGGTGAAAAATGCCTTTAACGATGTCATTTGTGAACTAGAGGATAAAGCAATAAAAGCTGCACAAATTGAAAACACACAGAGAACAAAAACAACAGAACACTCAAAGACAAAGGACGATATTTAAAGCCCTACCATGGGCCAGGAACAGAGCCTTGTGTTGAGTGCTTACCTAGCTTACACGAAGCCCTGGGTTCCATTCCTCAGTACCACATACATAGAAAAGGCCAGAAATGGCACTAGGACTCAAAGAGCACTAGCCTTAAGCAAAAACTGTCCAAGGAAATTGCCCTGAGTTCAAGCCCCAGGACTGGTAAAAAAAAAAACGTCCTAACATACATGCAAGAGGAGTCACAGAAGAATAAAAAGAAAGGAAATTGAAAATGGTGAATAGTGTTGCAAAAATAATAAGGTAGTTAATCAAACATTCAGTAAGTTTATGAAATGTTAAGCAGGATAAATAATATTTTACATATAAAAACACTATATTCAAACTGTTTAAAATCATACACAAAATCTTGAAGGAAGTCAGGAAAAAGAAACAATCCTGGGGAATAAAACAAAATAATTACAGCACACATCATTAGAAACTATGTAAGCCAGAACATAATGGAGTGATATTTTTGAAGCACTGGGAAAAAACACAAAAGCAAAGTTAAAAAAAATAAAAACCTGTCACCTAGCATTTTATGCTCTAAAATAAAGTACCTTCAAATTAAAGTGAAATGGCAATTTTGTTCAGATAAGCAAAGACTGAGAGAACTCATATCAGAAGACCTGAAATATACTAAATGTGAAAGGAATTTCTTCAAGCAGAAGGAATACAGTCAGACAGCAACTTGCAGCTACAAAAGAAATGAAGATATCTGGAAATGGCCAAAAGAGATTGTTTTTCCCTTATTTTACAAAACTACAAAATAACACTGACTGTCAAAACAAACCTAAGCTGGTTTAAGATTACACTGGATTAATAATATTGAATCCTATCTAATAAATTCTAGTATAAAATTAAAATGTATAAAATAGCTATTTGAATATTTCCAGAAGTAAATACTACCAAGAAGATTGAGAAGATCAGAATTCTAAGTATTACTAAAGTGGAGGTAAATTTCCTGAATTTTCTCTGGCTGAACTCAAAGCAAACCAGCTTCTTCCTTAATTTAAGGGATTTTATTTTACAAAATGGATGCAGAGTTCTTCCCTCATCAATTACAGGAGTTCTACTTACAAATTATGTTTGATTTTACCATGGCACCCTAGAAAATGGGCTATTCTGAGACAGCATCAGGAATCATTTTCCATTTTCTTCAAAGAAATTTATCCTAATCTTGTACAAAGCTCTCTTGTGAAGGATGCATTTCAAATATACTTATAGTTGGTATTCATGTTTCAAAATAGTATAAATTTAATTTCACAGCTTTCTGACCAGTGCTAGGGTATGTGAAATAATATTACATTTCTTAAAAGGGGTAAGGAACACAACAACAACAAAAAGTACTTAACACATCCTCACATCAATTAAAACCAGTTTCCGCAGCTGATTTATGCATTATCTAGCTTTAAAAATTACAATAAACATTCCAACATCTTGTTGAAAGTACAATACTTAAAGACAAAAGAAGAAGAAAAATAATACCAGAAATTAGGGCAAGTAATAGATCCAGTGGGAATTGGTGAATCAACATTATTTTCCATTGGGTAGATTTAAAACTTTTTGGATTCATCCCTATAATTTATGCTATTACTCTTCTCTGTTACTGATAAATGAGACTCATTCCCATAGCCAACTTGCTGCAACACATACTTGAGAAGATCACTTGTCACTTGTTTACTTCTGAGAATACTTAGAAACATGTGTTTCCCAGTAGGCTGGGCACGTTTGTACGGAAGTGAAATGAACACATATGCGCACACACACGCACACACACACACACACACACACACACACACACACACACACACACACACATGCATCCATTCACATACACACATCTGGAAGTACATTTACCCACCAAAAGGAATGGCTCAATATTCATGAGACATTCCTCATACTGATAAGCCTCAGAGAAAGGCTTTTGGTACAAGGGCTGGCCTGGTGTTTGGTCTCTAGTACACAAAGAGCAGCACTGTAAGTGCCTCACATATTCAGAAATAAGGACTTGGGGGAAATTCAAGACAGCTGTCCTCTGGTGGGGGTGTTACTGGTATCATGACTGCACTGCACTCTCATGTATAATCTCTTTTTTTTGCCAGCCCTGGGGCTTGAACTTAGGATGTGGTCATTGTCCTTGGGCTTTCTCAACCACCTGAGACAGAGCATTACTTCTGGCTTTGTTTTGCCAGTCCTGGTTTGAACTCAAGGTCTGACCGCTATCCTTGGGCTTTCTCAAGGCAAGAGCTCTACCACTTGAGCCACAGAACCATTTCCGGCTTTTTTCTATATATGTTGTACAGAGGAATTGAACCCACGTCTTCGTGCATGCTAGGCAAGCACTCTACCACGAGGCCACATTTCCAGTCCTTATGCATAATCTCATGTTCTGAGATTCAGATGTTGGTGGTATCCCTGGAAAGGTGACTGTAGGGGTAAAAGGAGAAAGTCAACAAAAGAAATTCTGTTCTCAGAACTGAGGGGTCTTTATAATATCATGATTGGTAACTAAACTACAACTATCTGGAACACAGTTTCACTCTTTCCTCTGTAATTTGATCTTCAAACACTTTCTGGAGTATGTTTTCTGGACCTTACTGAGGAATTATGTCACTGGGTAATATTGCTATTCCAATACAGACCCTCTGTATTGGAATACAATACAGAGCCCTATTGTTTTGTATTGGGTTACTTGCAAAGGAACTTAGGAAAAACACATTTTAAGATGGCTTATTTGATCAAAGACATTTAAGATTGCTTATTTGTGTCTAAAAGACTGTTGAAAACTCTACAAACCCTCTATGATTTCCTTACTTTTCCCTATTATGAGTTCCTTATGGTTTTCCTTATTTTTCTTATTCAAAAGAAGAGTCAATTCCCACTACAAAAGAATAAAAACATATACAAAGAAACAAAACCAAAGGAATACCAATTAGATTCCTATCAATCCATTATGGGGAAAACCTGGAGGTCACTGGTCACTAATGTTGAGACGAGACAGGACTTTGGTAGACTCTTAAAGAGAACAAAAAGGCAAGGATGCCAGTTATACTCTTGACTCAGAGACTCTTAGTCAGGCTGCACATGATGCCAAATTATCCTCACTTCCCAGAGGATTCTGAAACTTATCTACTTTGAGGTAATGGTGGTAGTGGCTTGCCCAGGGAACTTAATCATGTGGCACTGTACAATTCTGATGTGAGAAATTAATATCTGACATTCTAGAAACTAACATGATTCTAACAATGGAGCCATTGTTGTCAGGGATACTCAGTGAGAATAGAAAACTGACTGAGGCATGAACAAGGTAGCATAGGAGCACTGTGGACTTAAGAGAGCTAATATCAGACAATAATTTTTTTTTTTGCCAGTCCTGGGCTTGAGCTCAGGGCCTGAGCACTGTCCTTGGACTTTCTCAAGGCTAGAGCTCTACCACTTGAGCCTCAGCACTACTCCGCTTTTTTCTATGTATGCGGTACCAAGGAATCGAACCCGGGTCTTCATGCATGCTAGGCAAGCACTTTAACCACTAGGCCAAACTTCCGGCCCCAGACAATAAAATTTTTAAATAAAGAAGGGAGCTATATCGGGATAAACATCAAATTTCTTTCTAGGCTGTCATTAAAGTGCTTATTTTAAGAAATGCAGGCCGTACTTGCTTATTTGGAGAGAAGCCCAGTTTGTGTGTGTGTGTGTGTGTGTGTGTGTGTGTGTGTGTGTGTGTGTGTGTGTGTGTGTGTGTGTGTGTGTGTGTGTGTACATGTGCATATCTAAACTGGGGCTTGAACTCAGGAACAAGTTGCTCTTTCAGGGCTTCTTCACTCTTGCATGGTGCTCTACTACTTGATCAAAGCCTCATTTGTGGCCTTTTGGTAATTAGTTGGAAGTAAGAATGTTAGATCTTCCTACAAGGGCTGGCTTCAAACTACAATCTTCATATCTTAGCCACCTGAGTAGCAAGGATTACAGGCATGAGTCACTGGCACTCAGCCTCAGAACTCATTACATTTGTTAAGTAGATTTTATTAACATTGATTTTTACATTATATTTCAAATGTCATGTTTAACAAACAAGTATTCAAGAAGGGATTCTCTATGTACAATCACTGGCATGTAAGTTTTAGAACATAATTAAAATTAAGCTGAGGTTTTTTTATGTCATAGATACACATTAATTTATATAACATTATGTCTATAGAACTTATTGCATTTTTTATAATAAAGTTTAATTTATTGTCTTTAGTGGTCATAATACGATTTATTTGTCATTCTGAGATTAAAAATGGTTTTCAATAGAATATACACTACCAGGGTACATTTTCACTAAATCAAGTTGAGAGTTTCTTTCTTTCTTTCTTTTTCTTTCTTTCTTTCTTTCCTCTCTCTCTCTCGCTCTCTCTCTCCCTCCCTCCCTCCCTCCCTCCCTCCCTCTCTCTCTCTCTCCCTCTTTTTCATTTATTTTTTGGTGGTCATGGGGCTTGAACTTTGGGCCTGGGTGCTATCCCTGAGTTCTCTAGCTCAAGACTAATGCTCTAACACTTTGAAGAATAGCACCACTTCTGGTTTTCTGGTGGTTAACTGGAAATGAGTCGTATGGGCTTTCGTGCCCAGGCTGGCTTTGAATCGTGATCCTCATATCTCAGGCTTCTGAGTAGCTAGGATCACAGGAGTGAGCTACTGGTGCCCAGCGTGAATTTGTTAAGAGGCAATGGATGCTCCTTCTACATGGGCAGAGGCTATTTTATGTTCTCTGAAAATAATCATATACTTCTACTGGAAACCTCAGGATCCCTGCTATCTCTTGCAGCCTTTGCATTCCAAAATAAAACTGTAAACCATCCCAACTATCTGACAGACACTGCAGGTATGCTCTACCCATACTTGCAGAGCACTTTGGAGTTAAGATCTCTGGAAGCCACCCAAGAGTGAAGAGCGACTGATCAGCCCTTACATGCTTCAACTGTACAGGCACAGTCATGCTCTGGTCACAAGGAAGAGGACATTTTATGCATTGTCTTAATTTGCTGAAGATGCAATGTTTGCAGGACTCATTGCAGGCCTTAGAAAAAATTCCCTGTAGTAATAATATTTTTTGGCAGTCCTGGGACATGAACTCAGGGCCTGATCACTGTCCTTCGGCTTTCTCAAGGCCAGAGCTCTACCACTTGAGCCAAAGCACCATTTCTGGCTTTTTTCTATGTGTGTGGTATCAAGGAAGTGCACCTGGGTCTTCATGCATGCTAGGCAAGCACTCTACCACTAGGTCATTCTCTGGACCCCTCCTATGAGTTTTGAAGAACACCACAAAGTGCTAGAGTTCACCCTGCATGTCCTGGGTCTCTTTACCTTTCCTATGAAAGCCAAGTATCTAATAAGAGATTTGTGGGTACACTAGAAAAGAGCCTTGCTTGCTTTTCTAATTGCTCAGGATGAATACCTCCAAGATCCAGCCTTAAAAAAGTTAAGACAAATCAAAAGCCCTGTGGCCAAATTCATCCCTCCCTTTGCTTTATTTGTGTAGGTAGACCAGGTATTATGTTGTGAAGTACTAGGATGGGCAAGCTGTCACCATTTCTAATGAGTTTCTCTAAACTAGCTAAGCTTTTACTATAGAGGCATAAGAATGTTGACGTTTCCTCAAAAGAGTTAAAGCTTCCCAAGAGTTAACTGAGAAACACTAAGTTTCAATGGCAGGGTCTTCACTTAGGTAACTAACACCAAGGAAGCAAACCTCAATCCCATCCTAGAGTGGCAGTGCCAGGATATTGTGACTGCATACCACATTCTATGTATGGTATGCAGGAACATTTCTTTTTTTTTGTATTTTATTGTGGAGATTATGTATAGAAGGGTTACAGTTACATTGGTCATGTAATGGGTACATTTCTTCTTGAACATTGATGGCCCATCCCATAATTTTCTCCCATTTTTCCTCCCCCCAACCCTCCCAATCATCTTGTTTCTCCCCTTCCCTATTTCAAATAAATTAACATATATACAATATACCACGTACTAAAGTCAGATAAAGTAACAATATGAGATAAACCATAAGGGGGGGTGGAGAAAAGATATAGCTTCACAACAATCACAATCTTGTTTCCATATCCTGGAGTTCATTTCGTTTAGCCTCATCCTATATGGCTATGCACATAGCTTTTGAGCTATTGTGATCCTCTGCTAGGTGAATACTAATTATTAAAATGAGGGAAACCATGGAGTCCATGTTTCTTTCAGTTTGGCTTACCTCATTTAATATGATTTTTTCCAAGTCTTTATATTTCCTCACGAATGGAGTGATGCCATTCTTTCTGATGGCAGCATAGAATTCCATTGTGTATAAATACCACATCTTCATGATCCATTCATCTACTGAGGGGCATCTGGGTTGGTTCCTTAGCTTAGCTTATAATGCTGCGATGAACATGGTTGTTCTATTAACTTTAGTATATCTTTGTTTCTGGACATTTGGGTAAATGCCCAGGAGTGGGATTGCTAGGTCACAGGGAAGCTCTATGTTTAGCCTTTTGAGGAATTGACATACTGCTCTCCAGAGTTGTTGAACAAGTTTACACTCCCACCAGCCGTGTAGTAGCTTTCCCCTTCTGGTCACATACCCACCAGCATCTGTTGTTATTAGACTTCTGGATAATGGCTATTCTAAGTGGAGTGAGATGGAATCTCATACTTGTTTTTATTTGAATTTCTTTTATGGCCAGAAATGTTGAGCATATCTTCATGTTTCCATTGGGCATTCTTATTTCCTCTTCAGAGAAGTTGAAAAAATTACATCTTTATATAAACCAATAAGGGTTAAAGCCAGTGAATGGTATTGTCTAGACATTACCCAATGAGCTGGTGAGGCACAGTAACTGATCCATATTATTGCTATTCCTCTTTTTTGGCACTACTAGGATTTGGACTCAGAGTCTCACACTTGCTTTGGAAGTCCTCAATAACTTGAGCTATACACCAGTCCTAATATAGCCATTTCTTACATTGATGTACCTCAATATAAGGCGCATCAAGAGACTTGTTAAGATATGCTTACTAATGGAGAGTATGCCTAACTTTAATTCCAAAAGACAGACTTACAAATCAAGACAAAGGCAAAATATTCCCATGTTTCCAAGACAATCAGATGAATTTAGCAACCATATTCTCCTGTGAAATGTGGGAATGGAAGGACAAATGGGGAGTCCTAATCTTTTCTTAGCTCTCTTTCTCCTCTGTCACCTCTGGAAGTCACCGTCTGAAAAAACCTTTGTGGGCACAAGAAGACTAACCATATTGTGCTCCTTCATGTGTATATATCATGGTGGCAGGGAGAAGTTGTTTTGGAAATAAACATGTTCTGGATGCATCCAGAAGATGACAATGGAAAAGGACATTTCAGACCCACCTTTCATTTATGTGCCCTTTGCCCTGGACTTTTTAAAAATCACCAGTCAATCTTTCCCTCTTGTTCACTGTTGCCCCATCTACTAAATCCACTGTTGCCCCATCTACTAAATCCTAAGCCTATCACTAACAGTCTTCAGGGAGAAGTGATTCATAGTTTTGGACTGAGACGGCAGACCAACCCATACACTCTAACTGAGCTATAGAGGCAGAATGGTCCTGTAATACCACATACTAAGGCTTTTCTGGCCAACAGAAGGCACAGTCACTTTCTTCTTCTTTTTGTTTACTACTGGCT
Organism: Megascapheus bottae; assembly: GCF_031878675.1. Classification (NCBI taxonomy): domain Eukaryota; kingdom Metazoa; phylum Chordata; class Mammalia; order Rodentia; family Geomyidae; genus Megascapheus; species Megascapheus bottae. Next base: position 41,775,722 of record NC_143547.1, read on the forward strand.
GTTTCATCACTAATTTTGTCTCCCAAGTCATCAGGAAGTCATATGGCTATACTGTTGGAAGTTCCTGGCAATGGAAGAAAAAGATATTTCAGATTTCTTTTTTTGTTAAGCATCGCTTCTAGGATGAAGCTCTCACTTGATCCTAGTGTGGTTCAGCTGGTTCCTGTCATGTGTGGGAGAGCTTCAGATTTCCAAACTGCAAGATGATTAGGTCAAGAGACTGGTAGAAACATTCTTCAGTAGCTGAAAAGATGAGTGAAAATTCAAGGATGTTTCCTTGCCAACCTAAGTGTTCACTCAGAATGACATCGAATTTGGCTTCTTTTCTGGGTGCTGCACATTTAAACCCTTTTCATTGAGGATGTCATCTGGCCCTGTATTTTCTCTGAATGGCTTCGCTTGTTTTCTTTGCCTCAGAGAAGAAAAAACTTATCCCCCCATATAACTAGATACACTGTACATTTGTCATATTAGTGTGACAAATATGAGGCAATATCTATGCCTCAGATATATTCAACAAATGGTCTACCACCAAGTGGTATCACTAAAACAATTTTTGTATTTCTATTTTGGCTCAGTGATAGAGTATCTGCCTAGCAAGTGCAAGACCGCAACTTCAAACTCCAGGAGAGGTATTTGTATTTCCCAGTAGGGCCTTAGTTTTACACTGCTCAGAAAGAAATTCATTACCTGACTCATGTAAATGTAACCCCTCTATACATCATAATCAAACATTTTTAAAAATTCTGAAGCAAAGATAATACATTTAGAGTAAAACAAAAAAATTATATTGCTTTACTTAGGTCTGCAGAACATTACCACTTGAGACTGTAAACTGCACGATTCCTCACAGATCATATTCTATACTATGATTTCACTGGAAGGAGGAAGGGTAACCTGCATCTCCTGGTCAGTTGGGATGGTAGATACACTGGCAAGAGGGAGAGAAAGCCAAATCTGACAAGTTGCTCCTACCTGTTAGCTTCTTCTCCAGCTGGCAAATCTTTCAACAGTCAAATGTTTAGGCTTACTAGCTTTCATGCTAGAGATAACTGAGCATGGGAGAAGGAATCATAGCTAATGGAGAGGAAGAAAGACAATAGGAGTGCTTTGAGTTTGAGGGAATGTTACCTTCACTGTAAATAAAGCCATCCAGTTGGAAGTGGGCAAGGAGTAAAAGACCAGTTTCTCTGAGTCTTAGATGAGCACAGACAGCCACTGATCTCCACCCAATTGCCTACACTGACTCCATTTGGAGATGTTCACCCTCTCTCCCAGAGCATCCTCTTCAAGTGAGAAAGGGTAGGAGCTGCAGGGCTAATGAATCAAAGTTCCAAATATCTGGGGACTCCTGAAAGACACTGTCTTCTTTTCCTTCTTAAAGGAAAATGGCATTATTTTTTCTGGTTTCCCACCCTACCCCTCCCCTCTCTAGTAGTATTGCATTTTGAACTCAGAACTTCAGATTTGTTCAGAATGCAATCATAGGGCTTGAGCTATACCTCCAGAAAAGTAATGCTTCTCATTCTGTTTTAAAGAACAATACAGAGAACACCTAGCAATTAGAAATAGGGACGAGTAAGTCAGGTGCTCATGGCTCACAACTATAATCCTAGCTACTGAGGGAGCTAAGATCTAAGAATTTGTGATTTGAAGCCAACCCACACAACTCCACAGGACTCATCTCCAATTAAACATCAAGAAAGCTGGAAATGGCACTGTAGCTCAAGTGGTAAAGCACTAAAGCTCAGGGACAGAGCTCAAGCCCTGAGTTCAAGCCTCCCTGCTCTACCCCCCCCCCCACACACACACACGGGGAGAGAGAGACAGAGAGACAGAAAGACAGAGACAGGGACAGAGAGAAAGAGAGAGACAGAGAGAGAGAGAGAAATAGAGAAGTGCTCTGTTCCTTCTTTCATCCCCCTGTGACCTGTTTTTTGGTGATTTGTGTTTCCATCCTAGAGGGAGTTGCAGGGGTGGCAGTACCAGCATTGAACTGGGGGTTATAGGTGCCTAAAACTATGAAAGAGAGCAGACTTTCTCTTTAGTTGAAGAAGCTGAGGTCCCTAGATGATGATGAGCTCAACATCATCATAGCCTTTCTAATTAGTTCTTATAGACACTTAGACATGGATGCAGCTAAAGAAATGAGATGAGACAAGCCAGGTAAGTAACAGTCTCTCATTCTGGCTGGAAAATCATAAAGAGCTACAAAGAATGGGAAAGGAGTGGGAAATCAAAGATGAGTTCAGGAGAGAATCCTACATAAAGATAGCTATAGATACCTGGACAAATGCCCAAATTGGCATATTCATGAGCCAGATGCAAAATAGCATGTAAGTTCATGAGAGAAATGTAGTAAGCATTGGATTACTATGCAGGTTCCAGACTAGTAGCGCAGACATGGAAAAGAATTGAATAGTATTATGAAGGCTTGGGAAAAGGGAAAAAAATTCAAGAAATAAAATAGCCAAAGCAATGTTGAAAAAGGACAGAAAAAGACAGGACTTATGCTACCTGCTATTACATCTTACTACAAAACTTAATGTTGTTAGTGACAGAAATAACACACAGATTGAGAAAGCCAAGAAAGCATCCAGAAATAGATCACAACTGCTTCTTAAAGGTATCAAGGTAACTCAATAGAAAAGGGTAATCTCAATAAATGCTGCTCAAACAATTGCTACCCAGGCAAAAAACATGAACCTCAACACATGCTTTGTACCACAAAGGGTGAACCAATGTAACAGCAATAGTCACAAGACAACATATTAGTAATGAACTTTACAACATGGGGAGGAGAAGGGGGATGGAAAGTTTGATAAAAATGTGGGAGGGCGTAACAATGTTCTAGAAGAAATATACTCACTAACATACATATATAACTGTAACTTCCCTATACATCACCCTAACAAGAAAATAATTTTTTGCCAGTCTTGGGCTTAAGCTCAGGGCCTGAGCACTATCCTTGGATTTTTCTCAAGGCTAGAACTCTACCACTTGAGCCTCAGCACCACTTCTGGCTTTTTCTAAGTATTTGGTACCAAGGAATTGAACCTGGGTCTTCGTGCATGCTAGGCAAGCATTCTACCACTAGGCCAAACTCCCAACCCCCAAAATAATAAAATTTAAAAACAGCAATTCAGGCCAGGCACCAGTGGCTCACACCTTTAATCCAAGCTACTCAGGAGGCAGAGATCTGAGGATCACAGTTCAAAGCCAGTCTGGGCAGAAAAGCCCAAGAGACTCATCTCCATCAGAAAACTGAAAGTGGTGCTATGGCTCAAGTGCTATGGCTCAAGTGCTATGGCTCAGGTGCTATGGCTCAAGAGCTCAGGGACAACACCCAGGCCCATAGTTCAAGTCCCATGACTGACAAAAACAAAAATAACTCAGCTGATTTCCAATGGCTCACACCTGCAATCCTAGCAAGTGAAGTGGCTAAGTCCCAAGGAACATTAGTTCTAAGCCACCATAGGCAGAAAAGTCTATGAGACTCTCACCTCCAATTAATCTCCCAAAAAGCTAGAAGTAGAGCTCTGGCTCAAAAGGTAGAACACTAGCCTTGTGCCAGTAGCTGCTGATACCTGTATCTTAGCTACGTAGGAGGCTGCAATCTGAGGATCATGGTAAAAAGCCAGCCCAGGCAGAAAACTCCCTGTGAGAATCTTATCTCCAATTAACCACTCAGAAAGTAGGTGGATCTATTTGTCAACGTGGTAGAGTGCTATCCTTGAGCAAAAAAAAAAAAAAAAAAAAAAAAAAAGCTCAGGGACAGCACCCAGGCCCTGAGTTCAAGCCCCACAACTGATCAAAACAAAAAAAAATTCAGGGGACAGAACCCATACCTAATTCAAGACCCAGGAAGGGCACAAAAAACATAAAAGTAACTCAAAATAGATCAAATACTCAAAATGTATAAGATTTTAAAAAAGAAAATCTCTGTAATCTTGGGTACAACCAAGATTTCTTAGAAAAAATGTATAAGAGAAGGACCTAGATGGATTCCTATTGTGTGAAAAATAATGTCAAACTTGCTCAGCTAACAGCCTACCACTTGAGCCAAGCTTTTGGTTAATTGGAGATGGACTTTTCTACCTAGTCTGTCTCTGAACTTCCATCCTCCAGATATCATTTTCCTGTGAGTCTGCAGAACCAGGCTCCCTTTTCTTTTTTTTTCATATATTTTTTATTGTAATTAATAGAAGGGTTACATTATATTCACCAGATAGAAGGTACATTACTTCACAAACATTTATACCCTTTCTCATGTCATGGTCCTCATTTCCCTCTCCCCACCAGCCCCTCATCTTGTTTTCCCCCCTTCCCTATCCAATTTCAAATAACCAAAAATGCATATATACAATATATCAGATAACAAGGTGAAATATTGTAACAATATGAGATAACCAAGGGACAGCAAAAGAGATGAGAGATAACATAGTACATTAAGGAAAACAATCACTCATTGTATGGCTTTTGTTTCTATATCCTAGAGGTCCTTTCATTTAGTGTCATACTATATGGCCTTATGTATCTAGGTTTTGTTCCATTGTACATCTCTGCTAGGAGAGCCCAACATTTCTACTGATTATGACAAATGAGTGAAACCATTGCCAGGCTCCCTTTTCTGACTTAGTGTTTCACTGTATAGCACAGGCTAATTTAGAATTTGGGATCGGCATTCCTCCTCATCCAGAGTTCTGGGATTACAGGTATGCATCGTCCACTGGCTTTATTATGTTAAAATATATTGGGATGCGATATTATTCCATCCTTAAATCTGCTCAGAATGTGTCCATATATATGTATATGCATATAAACATATTTACACACATGTGCCAGTTTATAAACACATACTCACATACACTTGGTTTTCCTCAATGTCTTTCATAGCTTTCTTTTCTACTTCATTTTGTTGTAGCTGAGCCTATCTTTTATAGTTATTTTTAATTTAAATTTGATTGTAAAGTTGATGGACAGAGCGGTTACAGTTACATAAGTCAGATAATGAGTACATTTATTTTTTAACATGATCAGCCCCTCCCTCATCTTCTCTGTTTTCCCCTCTACTTACAAGTTGTGTAGTTCATGTCCAACATAGTGTCTACTATCACTCACCTCTCTACTAATCCTTACCTATATGATCATATTACAGAGCAGATAAAAGCTATCTGAAAGTTATCCACGTAGGGTTGGTGCGTATAAGTTGGCCAATCATGTGGTACAACCATTAGAGATAATTTCATCATTTGGGTACAGGAGCCATAAATATTAGTAACTACTGAATTTTCTTAAGAACCATCTATTGTCCTACTTTGGACCAGAAGAAAGAAGATCTATCTTGGATGGCTTTGAACTACAATCCTCCATGTCTCAGCTTCTGATCATTGTAAATCTGCTCCTGTAGTTTATACTTCTTCTGCTTGCTCACTTACAATGTCTCATTGCACTCTGAGATTTTTGACTATACATTTACATTCCTGGGAAATGTATTTGTAGGGATTACATGAAGCTTGTGTTTAAATGTGTTCCTTTAACATGATCAGCATTATGTATATGAAGTACTGGGAAAGCACTACTAATGTGGGCACTCAAAGTTTTTGGCATTGGCGTTCTCATACCACACAAGAAGTATAACTACTTGTCTTAATTTGATTTTTGCTTTTCTGTACCAAACAAGAAGTATAAATACTAGTCTGAATTTTTTGGGTATTGGGCCTGGGATTTGAACCCAAGAGCAATGAGGTTTCCCTCTGAGATTTTCTAAGACTAGCAGTCCCATCACTTGAGCCATAGCTCCATTTCTAGCTTTTTGGTGGTTATTTGGAGATAGGAATCTCATAGACTTTCATGCCTGGACTGGCTATGAACCATGATCCTCTGATCTCAGCCTTCTGAGTAACTTTTTTTTTTGAGCGTAGGCTTGTAATTAGAAATACTATGGAGAACATTTTTTACCACTACAATGACTAGTAGATAAGGCGAGTTAGGTAAATACTTCAAATCTTCTTATCTTCAAGGGATGTGTGTGTGTGGGGGGGGGGTGCATGCACACATGTATGTATATTCCTCAACAAGCTTGTAATTCTTTGGAATCTTGGCTTTATTCGAAGATCTTAAACCTGAAGTCTAATCCTTGTTAAAACTAAGTTTAAATATCTTCCTTTCAAACTTGTGTGGTCCATTAAAACTTAAAAATTTGACAGGTAACCCCAGTGAAATGCCAAAATAGCAACTCACTAACCTCTGGTTTACTGCTGTGCAATTGTGTGTTGTTGCCCCTAGTTTTCAGAGACATTTTGGGATAGTTCAATTGCATATTTGAAAGGTGATTTTTAAAAAATAATTTTTCTGTTTGGGGAGATTTTTCTTCAGATTATGTTAAAATGTCAAGTTTCCTACTCTAATAAGCACACTTATTTTGTGCTCTATAGCTGGTCATTTCTCTTGTCTATAAAGATCATCAGTCTTCATAATGATAGAATATTACTAAAACATTATTTTGTAAGATATATATGGCCCATCCCTTAATTCTAGAGAAAACAGGAAGAGGCAGTGCTTCTCAAATTTTATCTGGTATGAGAATAATCTAGAATGTTTGTTAAAATATACATTTCTGTCTCTCCTTACCACTTCAGAGTTTCTCATTCAGTAGATATAGAATGTGCCTTGGCATTAACATTTCATTTGGTGTGTATTTGTGATACTAGGTATTGAACCATGGATTCACATGTGTTAGGCAAGAGTTCTACCAATGAGCTAGATCTTGAATTATTTTTTATTTTTTTTATCTTGAGACAGGATTTTGATCATTTTCCCAGGCTGGCATGAAACTTGTGATTTTTGTGCCATCGGCTCCTGAGTAGCTGGGATTATAGGTATGTGCAACCATACTTGGCTAGAATTTGCATTTGTGATGTGTTCGGGTGATGGAGATGTCATCCATGGACCAAGGACCACAGTTGGAGAACCACTGTAATGAGCTATAGAAATTAGTTCATTCATTGTTTTTTGCCTCTAGTTCTATATTCACATTATGAGGAAAAAAATGAGTTTCCCAAACTAGCCAAACAAAAAAAGATAGTAAAAACTTTTCATTTCATGGAGTCACAAGATTTATATCATTTTATATCCATAAAAGATTTGCAGACTAGACAGGCATGGTGGCTCGCGCCTGTAATCCTAGCCACTCAGGAGGCTGAGATCTGAAGACCGAGGATCAAAGCCTACCCAGGCAATAAAAGACCATGAGACTCTTAACTCCAATTCACCAGTAGAAAGCTGGAAGTGGCGCTGTGGCTGAGGTAGGGTGCTAGTCTTGAGCTGAAGTATTCAAGGCCAGCACTCAGGCTCAGAGTTCAAGCCCCACAAATGGAAAAAAGTTGTACAGACTAGTGGTAGATTGTTTGCCTACCATGCATGAACCTTGGGTTCGATTCCTTGGTACTACATATGCTGAAAAAGGCAAAAATTGTGCGGGGGCTCAAATGATAGAGCACTAACCTTGAGAAAGCCCAAGGATAGTGCCCAGGCCCTGAGTTCAAGCCCCAGGAATGGCAAAAAAATAAAAATAAAAAATGATTTGCACTTCCAAATGAGCTATCATATCAACACACACAAAGTACAGTAACTTTAGAGAATTTTTTTAAAAATGAAACCTGCCTGATGCCTGTGGCTCCTGCCTGTAATGTTATCTAATTAGGATATCTAAGGATCATCATTCAAAGCCAGTCTATCTAAGAAAGTTTGTGATACACCTCTCTGCCAAAAGAGCTTGAAGAACTCATTCTCATAGGAGCGGAGACCTCTGCAGCTCTTAAAGGTTCTAGCACATCATAATACCTCTAACTAGATGAGCCCAAACCTTTAACATATGAATCTATAGGGAACACTTACCACATCATAGGATGTATTTACCTTAACAGAGCTTATGATATATCAATCTACTCAACCAATACTTCTATGAGCAACACGCTGTGAAAAGGTGATGGTTTCCAGATGTGCCTAGACATCAATCCTGCCCTCAAGAAGCATGTTGAATGGTATATGTGTGTTACAACTCCCTCAAGTCATATAACTGAGAAACATGAATCTATCAAACAAAGGTTAGATCAAGAAACTAGCCTCAATATGGAGGCAAAGTGAGGAAAAATGATCTACATGTTTTCATCTGAAAAGCCAGTTGCTTCGTAAGTCTTACAAAAGTCATGAACCAAGATTAGTATGGGAGAATGGCACTTAATGAATGGCCCTGGTCCTATTTGAAAATGTGAACAGAAAACCCAATATTCCAGATTCTCAGCTTGCCAAAAACAAATTATTCTAGAATGCTAGGGTCTGGTAGTTCATGCCTAGAATCCTAGCTACACAGGAGGGTGAGATCTGAGGTTCATGGTTAAAATCATCCCAGGGGAAAAAATCCATGGGATTCTTAACTCTAAATAATCAGCAAAAAGTTGGAAATGGAGGTATAGTCCAAATGATAATATGCCAGGCTAGAGCAAAAGGTAAAGTCAAGGGAGGGTGGGAAGCCTTGAGCGCAAGCCCTAGTACACACACACACACACACGCACACACACACATACACACACAGACACACCAAATAAGACAAAAATTTTACTATAGAGTTTATAGCAATATATATTACAAAATTATTAACATATGAAGAGCTCGTTAAAATAGGCAGTTCAAATTTAAATGATCATGTAAAAGTATATTGAAATGCTAATTTATTCTTGTATGTTTGTGTTATTGTTGTTATTGATGGTGTTATTGTTATATTACTGATCCAGGTACATTATTCATTATTTGTTGTAATTTCTATTCTTTAAATTTTACTGTCAAGGTGATGTGTTTACCCTAAATAAGTACTCATTTTTCTATACTTTCAAAGAAGTGTATAGTGCATTTGGTAAAGTCAGACATATAAACAAATAATTCAATTAATATTTTATCAGTGTGAAGAAGATGGGATGTGGGTATCTGGAGCAATGAGAACACAGATGATAGACAAGTGATGGAAAAGCTTCCAAAAGGAAGCAGTACTTGCTCAGATCCAGTGAAGTAGGAAGAGCAGGTACACAGGGATTTCAAGCACAAAAAGCAATCTATAAACTGGCACATGTCAGAAACTAACTCAATGTGGCAAAAGAATGTAAATGAGCTCTTCAGAGATAAAAGTCTGGAAAGATGCTAGATGCCAGAGGCTTATAGCCATAATTCTAGCTACTCAGGATGCTGAGATCTTAGGACTGTGGTTAGAAGCCAGTTTAGGAAGGAAAGTCTGAGACGTTTTTGTATTTTTTAGCATTTTTTATTGTACTGTATGGGGTGGTTACAGTTATAGTCGCCAGATAGAAGGTGCATTACTTCTCACACATTTATACCCCTTCTCATGATTTTGTTCCCATTTCCTTCCTCCCACCTCCTCCATTATGCCTTTAATCAAAGCTACTCAGTAGGCTGAGATTTGAGGACTGTGGTTCAAATCCAACCCAGGCGGGAAAGTATGTAAGTCTGAGACTTTTGTCTCCAATTAACTATCAAAAAGCCAGAAATTGAGCTGTGAGCCCAGTGGCAGAGCACTAGTCTTGAGCAACAATGACAACAACAACAAAAGGCTCAGGGACAGTTCACAGGCCCTGAGTTCAAACTTCAGGATAAGCTTTGATGCATGTGCACGTGAGTGCATGCCCACGTGCACCTCCCTCCTCCACACAGAACAGTTTGGAAAGTTAGGCACAATCCAGAAAATGGAAAGCTTTGGACGTCATTCTACAATGGTAAATTTCATTGATACATAAGCAATAGGAGCCACTGAAGTATTGTTTTGTGTTGGCCACGAGGCTTGAACTCAGGACCTAGGGGCTGTCCCTGAGCTTTTGTGTTCAAGGCTAGTTAGTGCTCAATAACTTGAGGGACAGCCCATTTCCAGCTTTTTGTTGATTAATTGGAGATAGAGTCTCATGTTCTTAGGGACTTTCCTGCCTGGGTTCACTATAATCCATAATCCTGAAATATCACCCACTTGAGTAGCTAGGATTACAAGGCATGTGCCACCGGCGCCAGGCTCCTGAAACTTTTGGATATTAATCAGAGATAAAAATTATCCTAAGCGAAGCTAGTCAGACTCAAAGAAACATAGGCCCCATGGTTTCCCTCATTTGTAACAATTAGAATGTGTTATAAATCTGCAAGCAAACCCAATGGATAGGAAAAGACAAGTAATTACACCTGGACATGATTAATTAAACAGACAATATCTACTCAGGAGAGGATCACAAGGGCTAAATAGCTATGTGCATATGATCACATAAAATGATGCTTATCAAAATGAACTCCAGGAAATGGAAGCAGGAGTTTTTTCTTTTTATTGTACTGTTTGCAGTTCTTTCTTCTTTCATTTTTATTTTGTTTATTCCTTTCTGTCTCTATTTTATGTCTGTATCCTTTTTCCTGTATATAAATGTATCCAATTTGGGGAGAGGAAGGGGAAGCACAGAAACGGTAGGATGAAGGGTGAACCAATTCAGCAGTGAAACCCACTAGACAATATGATGGAAATTAATTATGCCACTTGGGGGCATGGGGTGTTCAGTAAGGGGAAAAACTGGGGGGGAATAAGGGAGGCAGGGTTACTGTTCAAAAGAACACTGTTCTGACTGTTGTAACTCTAATCCCTCTGGACATTACCTTTACAATGATTTTTATTGTAATTAATAAAAGGGTTACTGTTATATTCGCCAGATAAAGGGTGCATTACTTCACACACATTGATACTCCTTCTCATATTTTTGTCCCCTTTTCCCTCCCCCTCCCCCTTCCCAGCATCCTGTTTTCCCCCCTTCCCTTTCCTATTTCAAATAAACAAATAAATATAGATACAATATACCAGATAACAAGGTAAGATACTGTAACAATATGAGAATAACCAAGGCACAACCAAAGAGATGTGAAATAACATAGTACATTAAAAACAACAGTCACACATTATATAGCACTTGTTTCCATATCCTGGAGGTCTTTTCATTTAGTTTCATCCTTATGTCCTCATGTATCTAGGTTTTGAATTAAGCAATAATTTTTTTAAGGAGTCTCATTGGCTTTCCTATCCAGGCTGGATTCAAACCACAATCCTTAGATGTTAGCCTCTTGAACAGCTAGGATGATAGGTATGAGATATTAGCATTCACCACTGAAGCTATTTCTTTTGTCAGTCCTGGAGCTTGAACTCTGGGCCTGGGCACTCTCTCTGTGCTCTTCAGCTCGGGGCTAGCACTCTACCACTTTGAGCCACAGCACCACTTCCAGTTTTCTGGTAGTTAACTAGAAATTAGAATCTCATGGACTTTTGTACCTGGACTGGCTTTGAGCCATGATCCTCAGATCTCAGCTTCCTGATTAGCTAGGACTACAGGTGTCTGGCACACTGAAGCTATTTTAAGGAGAAAGAGCAATGGGAAATGTATTGAAAGATGAATCCATAAGTAGGAAAACAGAATCTTCATGAAATAAGAAACCAGGAAACAAAGCACTAGAAACTCAGGATATTTAGGGGAATATGCAGTAAAAAGATAGTACAGAGGTAGCTTGGGTAGCTTGGTTTCTAGTTGGATAAATGGAATCACAGAAAACAGAAGAGTTAACAGTGGTTTCTAGGTTTCTGAACCAAAAAGGAATTTGAGAAAATGACATTGTCTCAGCAATTCTTGTTCCTCTGGACTTTGCAAAAAGACAATTCTGTTTTTTTCTTTTTCTTTTTTTTTTTTTTACTGTTTCCAAGAACCCACTGAAGCACACAACTCTGCTAATGAGCCACAGAGGTGTTGTACATTATTGCCCTCTTCCTTCAAATATAAGGCCAAATCCACATGTGTGGAGTCAACAGACCAAGACACCAGCCATCTGTTTTTGGAATTGTCTTAACAACCAATGGAAGTCATTGCATGATGGATTCAGCTAGAGCAATTAATATTGATTACAAAGATTGCAAAAATGAGCAGTTTGGCCATGCCTGCCATGGATCAGTATGCAGGTCAAGTCCAGATATGGCTTCAATCACATTCTCCTATCATTAGTCATTATCCACTGCAAATTATGAATGCAGTTACAAGCATGGAATGAAAAGCAGCATTTAAAGTTGTGAGTAATCCAAATAGATTTGCCTGTTTAATATTTATTTTCACACTGCTTCCCTCTTTTAAAAAACATGCAAAGTGATATCTTTGACTAATTCCTACCTCCAACAGTTATCTCAACAAAAGACAATGTGTAGCTACCTAAGCCTTCATACATTTAATTCTTGATATTTTTTGCATGCAGGGGGAGGGGTGGAGTCCTAGGGGTTTGAACTAAAGGACCTTGCACTTGCTAGGCATGTGCTATACTTGAGCCAACAGTCCCCAATTCTTTTGATTTTCAAGTTATATTTCATATAGAGTCCTCAGTTTCTACCTAGTAGAGCCTTGGATCATAATCCTCCTACCTGTATGTATCTGAAATAACTAGGCATGTAACATCATGTCTGGCTTTTTTTTCTTGGTGGCACAGGAATTTAAACTTAGGGTTTGTATACATCCAAGGCAAGTGCTCTACCAGTTGAGTCAAGCTCCAGTCCTTTTTGTTTTATTTAATTTTCAGATAGGGTCCTGAAGAGTTTGCCCAGAGCCGACCTTGAATTGTGTTCCTACTATCTCTTATGTAGCTGAGAGAACAGTTATGTGCTACCATGCCCAGGGAGCTTGTTACTGAGATGGGCGTCTTTATAACTGTTTGTTCAGGCTAGATTTGACCTGTGATCCTCCTGATCACTGCATCCTTAGTAGCTAGAATTACAGACATGAACCACTGTGCCACAACCTAGAAAAGTTACTTTTGAAGTTGCAATACACACACACACACACACACACACACACACACACACACAACTTTGACTAGCTTGGAAAGCAAGACATAAACCTCTGAAAATCAAGCAATGAAAGAGTGAAACAAAAATACCGGTAGGTTTCCAGAAGCTAGGTGTCAAATGAGAACTACAGATAAGAAAACTAACTTTTCATTGGAGGGAGAAATCTATGTAGTAATATAAATTTCATGAAGGAGTTTGAAAGGTATGTGCGACTGGTATAATAGAGAAAATTGGAATAGGAAGGATAGTATGTGGAATTTGGTAGCATGAATAAGTCGAGGTGGAGCAAGAAGAGTGAACAGGTTATATTTCAGGAACAATTGCAAACTCTGCTTGACTAGTCAATACACTACCAAAGCAATGAGACACTGCTTCATATAACAAATATTTAAGATATGTTAAAGTGTCAATGGGATATTCAAAGGCTTAAATCAGTTTAGCACTGGGAGTAGAAAATATCTAAAATCAAAGGCAAGATTCCCAAAGCTTGACATCATCATTGTTCACGGAATAACTATGCCTTTGAAAAATGATTAGAAACAATTGTTGTTCTTCTTGAATCACAGAACTCCACTACCAGGAAGGATGGAAATAACACTTCCAAATTTAGATGTCTATATTTATACTTTGTGTGCATTATAGTGTGCTATACTATGCTACATATTAAAAAGGGGATGAACCATTTTAGCAAAGTGGCAGGATACAAAATTAACCTGCAAAAGTCAGTAGCCTTCTTGTATGCCAACAATACACAAACAGAAGGCCAAATCAAGAAAAATGATCCCATTTGCAATAGCCCCCCAAATTATAAAATACTTAGGAATAAATTTAACCAAAGATGTAAAGGAATTATTTAATGAAAAGTATAAAAGCCTAATGAAAGAAATTAAAGAGGACACCAGGAAACTGAAAGACATCCCATGCTCATGAGTAGGGAGAAACAATATAGTGAAAATGGCCATACTGCCAAAATTGAGATAAAAATTCAATGCAATCCCCATCAAAATCCCAAAGACATTCTTTACTGAAATAGAAGATATAATCCGAAGGTTCATATGGATAAGGAAAGACCTAGAATAGCCAAAACAATTCCAGGCAAAAAGAGCAATGCATGTGGTATTACAATACCAGACTTCAAATATTACTATAGAACCATAATAATAACAACAACATGGTACTGGAACAAAAATAGACCAGCAGATCAATGGAACAGAATAGAAGATCCAGAAATAGAACCGCATACCTATAGTCTACTTGTATTTGACAAAGGAGCCAATGGAACAAACACAGCCTATTCAATTATTGGTGCTGGACAAACTGGACAGCCACATGCAGCAAACTAAAAATTGACCCTAACCTTTCACCATGCACAAGCATTAACTCAAAATGGATCAAAAACCTCAATGTCGGACCGGAAACCTTGAAACTGCTACATGATAAAGTAGGAGAGACACTGGAACTCAAAAGCACAGGCAAAAATTTCCTGAACAGAATCCCAGGGTCACAACAGATTGGAAAGAGACTCGATAAATGGGACTAACTAAAAATAAAAAAGTTTCTCCACAGATGAAAGCATAGCCACTAAAGTAGAGAGACAGCCAACCAACTGGGAAAAGATATTTACTAAGGATACATCTGACAAATGCTTAATATCCAGTATCTACAGGGAACTGAAGAAACTAATCCCCCCCCCAAACCCAACAAACCAATCACTAAATGGGCAAGGGAACTAAAGAGAGACTTATCAAAAGAAGAGGTTAAAATGGCAGAAAAGCATATGAGAAAATGCTCATCATCCATGGTCATAAAGGAAATGCAAATAAAAACAACCCTAAGATAGCACCTTACCCCAACAAGAATGGCCAAGATTTTGAACTCAGACAATGACAGTTGCGGGTGGGGTTGTGGAGAATAAGGAACCCTACTGCACTGCTGGTGGGATTGTAAGCTAGTTCAGCCACTCTGGAAAGCAGTGCGGAGGTTTCTTAAACAACTGAAAATTGACCTTCCCTATGATCCTGCCATACCACTCCTGGGCATCTACCCTGAACATCATAACGCAGGATATGATAAGGACACCTGTTCATCTCTGCACTATTCACAATAGCCAGGTGATAGAAACAATCCAGATGCCCTACAGTACAAGAGCAAGGAGTCAACATTTGTGTACTCAATGCTATGGACATGGTTTTGGAAATATAAACACAACTACATAGACATAAAAATCTAAGACTCTATACACATAATGTTTTATTACATAGAAAAACCCTCAGACTACTTTTAATTATGTTATAAAATCTAAGTGCCAGTGATTGTATATAGAGATTCCCTTCTTGAATACTTGTTTGTTAAATACATCATTTGAAATACGATGTAAAAATCAATGTTAATAAATTCTTTAATAAAAAAGGGGATGAAGCTAACCCTATCCTTTAGTGACTTTAAAACTAAATCATACTTAACATTTCAAATATAATACAACATAACATTTGAAATGACAAACACCACAGACCAGGGTAAATAAAAAGTTCTGCAGGCAAAGGTGATATTGCTTTAGAATGAGTCATTACACAATGTAGCTGCACTGAAAGAACCACATACAGGACACTTGTTAAAACACAATTTTTTGAGTTCCATCTCCATAAGGTGTATTTAAGTTCATAGCAATACAAAGCTAATAATTCCAGAATATTCCAAGTGCAAGCCCTAATCGAGTACACTTTGTGAAACACTAACAGGTTTAACAAGTCAGATTTGAATAAGCTTCATAGGCATTCCAGATTAAGGTTGAAAGTGGTAAATCCATAGGGATAGTAAAGCCAAATGTGGGAGTACACATCTGTAATCACAACACTCAAGTGGTAGAAGCGGGAAGATTGCAAGTTTGAGGCCAGACTGGGCTACATGTTAAGACATATTAAATTTCTAAGAAATAAAAGTGAGGTAGTTGGAGGGAACTGTAAAAAGAAAGGTTTTAAAGGTAACCAGAAGAGAACTTATGGGGTATCTCCACTATCATGCCAGAAAAGGTCCCATTGAGTCAACAAAGATTCATCTAGTAAGACAGAGTTGACTAGTCTTTGTTTTTTTGTTTTTTGTTTTTTTTTTGCCAGTCCTGGGCTTGATCTCAGGGCCTGAGCACTGTCCTTGGACTTTCTCAAGGCTAGAGCTCTACCACTTGAGCCTCAGCACCACTTCCGGCTTTTTTTCTATGTATGTGGTACCGAGGAATCGAACCCGGGTCCTCATGCATGCTAGGCAAGCACCTTAACCACTAGGCCAAACTCCCGGCCCCTTGAGTAGTCTTTGTATAAATGCCACAAAATCTGCTCCTGGATTTCCAAAAGTTTGACAGTAGAATATTGTCAATTTACTAGCAAATATCAATTGGCCTGAGATAAAATGTATCATTTCTTTGCTTTTCTAAAAACGTATTTTCATTGACATATAATAATTGTGCATATTCCTAAAGTACATGTATACAGTGTATAATAATCATATCAGGGCTGTTAATACTTGCATTTCCTTAATGTTTTCTTTCTGTGTAGAATACATGAAATACTCTTATTTAGTCTTTGCAAAACATGGACTTATCCTTCTGTACTACAAAATCTTAAAAACTGTTCCTCTTACCTAACTAAATTTTGGTTCATTATCCAGCCTCCCTGTATCCACACACACCCTTTCTACTATTTCCGGCTTCTAGTTATCACCACTCAGTTCTCTTTTCTAGTTATATCTTTGTGTCATAATGACCTTTTACACTTAGTTTTTTTTAAATGCACACATTTTACAAATCAAATAATAGTTGAAGATTTGAAAGTTGGTTCTACATTATTAGACATTAATAAATGCAAAATAATAATGACTACAAGATCATACTCTATTATAATGGCCAAAATTAAAAGAATAGTGACAATACTGAGTGCTAACAAGGATATAGGACAAATGTCACTATCATAATTTATTAGGGGCAGAGCCATTTTGGAAAATAGTTTGGCAGCTTCTTTTTGTGGCCAGTCCTGGGGCTTGAAGTCAGAGCCTGGACACTGTCCTTGAGCTTTCTCAAGGCTAGTGCTCTACCACTTGAGCCACAGCACCACTTTTGGAATTTACTGTGTATGTGGTACTGAGGAATCAAACCCAGGGCTTCTTGCATGCTAGGTAAGCACTCCCAGCCCTGGCAGCTTTTTTTTTTCTTTTGGTCAGTCATGGGGCTTAAACTCTGGGCCTGGGCACTGTCCCTGAGCTCTTCAAGTTTCTGCTCTACCGCTTGAGCCACAGTACCACTTCCAGTTTTCTGGTGGTTAGTTGAAGATAAGAGTCTCACAGACTTTAGTGTCCTGACTGGCTTTGAGCCACGATTCTCAGATCTCAGTCTCCTGAGTAGCTGGGATTACAAGCATGAGCCACCTCGACAAGCTGGCAGCTTCTTTTAAAGTATGGTATACACTCCCCTATGACCTAGTTAACCCCACTCGTAAGCACTTATCCCAGAGATGTTCATAAAAACAGAAGTGCAGGAATGTACATGAGTATTTTACTCACTATGCATAATCAATCCAAACTGGAAAAACAAAATCTATAGTGGATAAACTCACAGGTGCATTCACAACAAGGAATCATATCTAGCAAAACCAAAAGGAGCTATAGATACATGCAGAAAAATCGGTGAATCTCAAAAGTACTATACGAGACAAAGAAGTGTCTCAAAGTTTTATGAATAAATAGTATATCTTTTTTTGTGTTTATCAGTGCTGGAGCTTGAACTCCTGGCTTTCTTGCTCAAGGACAGTGCTCTACCACTGAGCCACACTTCCACTTCCCATGTATAATATCTTCTTTTTTTAGGTGTGTGTGTGTGTGTGTGTGTGTGTGTGTGTGTGTGTGTGTGTGTGTGATACTGGGGCTTGAACTTGAAGCATAGACACTATCTCTTAGCATATTTGCTCAAGGCTGGAACTCTACTACTTAAACCACAGTTCCAGATCATTGCAGTTTAATTGGAGATAAGAGTCTCACTCAGTTTTTTCTGCACTGGCTGGCTTCAAAACATGGTCCTCAGATTTCAACCTCCCAAGTAACTAAAAGTATAGACATGAAGTGGCAGCCACTCAGCCCATATGTAGTATCTTGAAAAGAAAAATAAAATAGAGGGCTGGGAGTTTGGCCTAGTGGTTAAAGTGCTTGCCTAGCATGCATGAAGACCCGGGTTCGATTCCTTGGTACCACATACATAGAAAAAAAGCCGGAAGTGGTGCTGAGGCTCAAGTGGTAGAGCCGTAGCCTTGAGAAAATCTAAGGATAGTGCTCAGGCCCTGAGCTCAAGCCCAGGACTGGCAAAAAAAAAAAGAAAAAGAAAATAGATCAGTGGTAGCTGGGAGTGAGAAGTTATGATTACAAAAGGTAGGATGAAGACGCTTATTCAAGATAGGAATTTGTGTATCTTTTCCTTGTGATGATGTACCTAAATGTGTGTGTGTGTGTGTGTGTGTTAAATTTCATTGATTAGTTAAACTCCCTTGTTTCAAGTATACCCTGTTAATTTATTTTCCCCAGTCTTGGAGCTTGAAGTCAGGGCCTGAGCACTGTCCTTGAGCTTTCTCAAGGCTAGAGCTCTACCACTAGAACCACAGCACCACTTCCAACTTTTTCTGTATACATGGTACTGAGTAATTGAACCAAGGGCTTCATGCATGCTAGGGAAGCACTCTACCACTAGGCCCCACTTGTGGACCTACTCTGTCAATTTTTTAAGTAAAAAGTAGGTATTCACTAGGCACCAGTAGTTCTTGCTTATAAGTGTAGCAAGTTGAGAGGAAGTGATTGGGAGGACTGCAGTTGTAGTCTAGCCTAGACAGAAAAATTCATGAGACTTCTTCACCATCAATGGTTAAATGCAATGGCTAATTCTTGTTATCTCAGCATTGTGGGAAGTTGTGATGTAAAGTCCTAGACTGGCCAGGAAGACAAGTCCAATAAATCCCATTTTGACCAAAGAAACTGGATGTGGCGGTATACAACTGTCATTACAGCCTCAATGAGAAGCATAAAATAGGTATACATAGTCCAACTGTATTTCTGGATAGAAGGTGAAACTCTATTTCAAAAATAGGGATTTAATTTTTTGACAGTCCTGGGGCTTGAACTCAGGGTCTGGGAACTGTCATTGGGCTTTCTCAAGGCTAGAGCAATACCACTTGAGCCACAGCACCATTTTTGGCTTTTTCTGTGTATTTGGTACCGAGGAATCGAACCTACATCTTTGTGCATGCTAAGCAAGGACTCTACCAAACTCCCAGCCCGGGTTTTTAAATTTTTTCAAATGTGTTTTGTCAGGGTGATATACAGATGGGGTTGCAGTTACATACCAAGTACATTTCTTATCAAACATTGTTACCCCTTCCCATATGTCCATATGCCCTCATTTTGCATACACAAAGTGTGGAAGTGGAATTATGCCCCATGTTTATAATTCTAGCTATTTAGGGGGCTGAGTTCTGAGGATTCGAGGCCAGCCCAATAAACTACCAAAAAAGCCAGAAGTAAAGCTGTATTCTTAAGTGGCAGAGGGCTAGCTTTTAGGAAAGGAAGCTCAGTGACAGCACCCCAGGCCCTGTGCTCAAGTCCCAGAACCAGTAATGATGATGATGATAACTACAACAACCAGTGTAGCCAGGTGCTTGCTAGTGGTTCACACTTATTATCTTGGATATTCATGAGGCTGAGATTTGATAATCTAGGTTTAAACCATCCTGGAGGGACAGATGAACCCAAACACTCTTATCGCCAATCAAACAACAAATAGCCACAAAGTGGAAGCAAGGCTCAAGTATTAAAATGCCAGACTTTAGCAGAAAAAGCCACGTGAGAGCTCAAGCTCTGAATTCATGCCTAGGTACCACAAACACATACACCCAAAAACCAGAGTTGAAAGGGGGATGGAGGCCCTTGCCTACACTAAGATATTATAAAAAAAAGCAGACATTAATTGATCAAGTCTTCCAATATTTTAGAGAAGATATTTGTCCAAATATCCTCTGTGGGTATCATAGGCCACTGAGGAGTAGACATACTACAGAACTTTGCTCATTGCATTATTGCTATACTGAGTCTCTTCATAAACAGCAGTAATGATTATCATCATTCCTTATGCCACAGGCTAACTTTAACATTAATCAATAATCCATCTGTCAAAAAGTACCCAAAGGGCTGGGAGTTTGGCCTAGTGGTAAGGGTGCTTGTCTAGCGTGCACAAATACCTGGGTTCAATTCCTTGATACCACATACCTAGAAAAAGCTGAAAGTGGTGCTGTGGCTCAAGTGGCAGAATGCTAGCCTTGAGAAAGTCCAAGGACAGTGCTCAGGCATGGAGTTCAAGCCCCACGACTAGGAAAAAACAAGTACCCAACGCTCTACGCCCATCATCATCATTGTCACCATCATAATCATCATCCTCTTCCTTCTCCTCCTCCTCATCTTCCTCACCAGAAAAAGCTACTTTAACCCCAGTCTAACAAAGGAAAAACATTTCTGCTGTCTTGCTTCAATTTTGCAATAAAGTTTATTAGTTAAGACAGAGGAAGCAAGCAATAAAGTTTGGGGCTGGTACTAATGGAGACTCCAAAACACATTTCTTGGAATCTGAAGAGACAAAGATTTTCTTTTAGTACATCCCAAGAGTCAATTAAATAAATGTTTCTGAGGATTTCCCAGGTACCAGAATCCCCCAAGTATTCCAGGAAGTAAATGATTTGGTAGCATGCTAGCAAATCTGCATTTCTCCTTCATAGTCGGAAGTCAAGACATTGGGTATATTCCTAATTTTCTTGTGGTCTCTTACATGTAGTCCCTTCCCATTCTTTTATCTTTTGTGTCACTGATGAAATCAAGACAATGAAATGTGTCAGCAGTACAATTTTCATAAATTATGTTCTTCTCCAGCTTCTGGTTTTCAAAGAGAACTGATTATAAAAGATCTGTTTGGGGGACACAGTAATAGGATATTTGCCTAGCATGCACAAGGCTCTGGGTTCAATTCCCAGCAATGAAAAAACCAATCCCTCCAAACAACTATAAAAAATAACTTGATGTGAAAAGTTATCTAGTAACTGCTACAGAAAGAACAGCTGTTTCAAATGAAAGACACAAACTAGCTTTCCCCTCCTGTTTAACTAAGTTTGAACTAAAGCTACCTCAATACATGAGCATGCTTGAATATGTCTAGAGTTTCTTAGAGAAAACTAGAGTTGAATACATTCTGCATGCTATTTTATGAGTCCCATGAAAAGACACAAGTTTATGAGGTTACCAACTGGTGATAATTACTTATTTTCCTTTCCCTCATTTCCTTCTTCTCAACTCATCAAGACTTTAATTACACATTCCATGAGAATCAAATTTAAGCCTGAAGAGGAGAAATGTGCTTGTGTTGAGGTCACTCCTGGGAAACAATGAGTGGAAGTATGCTGTAGCCGATGCCAATTACGTCAGGTGGTGGCAGGAAAGAACTCATTGTTCATCATTAGAGCAGGTTTCATCATCCTCATTTCATGCCATTTTATATAGGATTGAATAAATTGTGCTTGTGGGACTTTGGACACAAAAGCAGATGTGGAGAGTGCTAAACAAATGTCTACAGAGAGAGAACATGTGCAAGTGATAGGCAATGTTTGCAGAAATCCAACCCCAAATAGTGGAGGGATAGGGCCCTGTATTGGCCCAGAAATACTACCTGTGGCAATTTGGTAGGTAAATATAAGAAAAAGTAATGTCTAATGATGATGCGTCTAGCCAGGTGCTGGTGGTTCATGATTAATCTTAGCTACTCATGAGACTGAGATTTGGTGATTGGAGGATTGTGATTCAAAGCCAGCCCAGGCAGACAAATCTGAGAAATTTTTATATCCAATTAACCAGCAAAACAAAACAAAACAAACAAACAAAAAAAAACCCTGGAAGTAAACGAGTGGCTCAAGTGGTAGACCTTTAAGTGTAATGTCAAGAGCTAGGGGCTCTGAGTTCAAAACCCAGTACCAATGCACACACATGCATGTGTGATGAGTGAGCGCACATGCAAGCACACATGCACACACAGTAAAAAAAAAAACATGTCTTCCAAGATATAAAAATATCATGCTTAAGTACTAGAAGAGTAGTGCCATTAGGAAAACTCATTTTCCCATATCTTCTACAGATGGGCTAATTTAAACTCCATTGGGGTTTTCGGGAATTAGAACATACTGATAACAAGGAATACATTTTTGTTTCTGTTTTTGTTTTTTCCAGAGCCTTTTAATGGATATGAAAGTATTCCACACTTTAAAAAATCCTTTCTCCTCATTTTCCATCTCAATTATGTAAAAAATCAGGCCATAGATCTGTTCTTAATATGTAACAATGATGAAAGGATAGGAGACGTTTTGCTGTAATCCATATTTTTCTTATTTTGTTATATTTCTCTGACTCCTTTTCCTTCAAAAAGATTGTGTCACAATTACAAATAGTGCAACAGACTAAAGCAGAGAAAGGCAAGATAGATAGAAATGGATTTTTCTTCCAAACCTAGTGTACTTTCCTGTGAACTTCATTGGCTCAAGAAATTTTGTATATGGTGAAACAAGAGATATATCTCTTTTTACAAAGGAAAATGGTCACAAAAAGGAGATAACGATGACCATTTATTAATCAAGAATGGTGGCCCTGCTTGCAATCTACTCTACACAGGGGGCAAATAAAAGAGAATTGAGGTTCAAGGCCAGTCCTGATTCTTTCAAAAAAAGAAAAACAACAACAACAAAAAATGGCTGAGGGGCATATCTCACTAAGTTGGTACTGTTGAAAAATAAATAAAAGAAAGAAAGAGAATATACATGATAACCTGTTATTTATGTCTCTTTTTTGCCAGTCCTGGGGCTTGAACTCAAGGCCTGAGCACTGTCCTTGGAGTTTCCTCAAGGGTAGAGCTTTGTACATACTAGGCTAGCATGCTACCACTAGGCAAAACTCCCAGTCCCTATTGTTTATGTCTTTTACTCATAGTATTTTGACTATGTTAAGGGGATTTTGTTAAATAAGGACACTTTTAGTAACAAAAAAAATGTTACTATGTGAGAAGAGACCCATTTTCTCCTTTATTTTTCACTATCTACACTTTTTTTTTGCCTGTCCTGGGCTTGAGCTCTGGGCCTGAGCACTGTCCTTGGACTTTCTCAAGGCTGAAGCTCTACCACTTGACACTCATCACCACTTCCCGATTTTTTTCTATGTGTGTGGTACCGAGGAATCTAACCTGGGTCTTTGTTCATGTTGGGTAATCACTCTAACACTAGGCCAAACTCCCGGCCCTACCTACACTTATTGCACACCACAACGTTGCAAACATCAAACATACAAAAAATTATTTACAATAAAGAAGAAAATTTAGAGTATGACATGCTAAAACTCAAATCTCCAGAAACTAATAAAATTGGCAAACTTTACAGCTAACAAATTTGGAATTTTGAAGGATTTCAGCAATGGTTTAAGGAGGTTCCACCTTTTTTTTTAAGTGGATACCATTCTTTTGTTCATCAACTTTTAATTAAATGTAGTTTAGTAGTCTATAAGTTCTGTAAGGGTTTAATTTAACCCTTATAATATGTATCTTTGTATCTGTAACTTTACAATTGCTAGCCTTGCACAAGTTAGGTGGTTAGTAAACAAGTTATACAAAAAAACAAATTCAGGTTATATAATTGCTGGTTAAAAAACAAAAAAAAACCAAAAAACAAAAAACAACATTGTCTCCTAAGGTCAGAGAAGCAGGGATGGGTATTGTGCTTGAGTAGAATGCACTGGGGCCCTGGGTTTAAACCTTAATACCAGCTTTTAAAAAAAAAAGACAAAGTGAATAACAAGCCTGAAAGAACTCTGTGATAAAATTTACCCTTTTTCTTACTTTGAGTCAAGACTAAGGCCAGTGAAGACACACTTGGATCATCTGTATCACTTGTAGGGCCGAGTGGTTTATGAGACAGAGCATATGCCTAGAAAGCATGAGGTTCAAAGTTCAAGCCCTGGTACCACCTCAAAAAGAATGCCACTTGTTGCTAAAAGCTCTTGTAGATAGGACATGCCAAAACCTCCTTTTGTTTAAAATTAGTAGAATTATTGCACCAAAAGAAACGAATTAATTCCTTTAGGATTTCTTCAATAATGTTGTGTCCCAACTCTCCTCAACCTCTTCAAATTCTCTATATCCCCCCCAAGACAAAATTTGTCAGTCTAATAAGAATTTCTGTAATTTACTTGCTGATTTTCTGTACTATTTTCAACAGTAACACAGCTAATGGTCTATTGGTCAATTAAACTCCTAGATATAGTATCTGATTATTTTTATTTTGAAAGTAATATACATGATTATATTCAAGGGAAAAAGTCACTAACCTCACAATTCTCACAGTAAGTTCCCCGATGCCTTAACACAGTAGTGTTGATATGCTTTGAATTTTTCCTCTCTACAGTTCACATGGTCAATGCAATGGTACTAAGAGATGGGGTCTTTAATTTTAAAGTGATAATGCCACAGGTATTCTTTCTGCATGAATATGATTTTTTTTTGGTAAAATAGGCTCCTGGCAGGTACAAGTGGTTCATGCCTGTAATTATAGCTACACAGCATGCTGAGTTCTGAGGTTTGAGGTTTGAAGCCAGACTGGACAGGAAAGTTTGAGACTCTCCAAATAACCATTGAAAAGCTGGAAGTGGAGCTGTGGCTCAAGTGGTAGAGTATCAGCCTTGAGTACAAAAGCTCAGAGACTGTGCTCAGCCTCTGAGTTTAAGCCCCTGTAGTAGCCACCCCCCCAAAAAAATCCTGTGTAATATTTTCCTTTACATTTTGTCTTCTGCTATATAAGGGCACTGATTTCCTCACCTATAGCAGATAAAGCTGCAAGCATCATCTTGGAAAAGGATGGCAGCCTCATCTAGATCTGACCAAACTGACATCTGGATCTTAAGACTTCCCAGAGGGCCAGGAGTGTGGCCTAATGATACAGTGTTTGCCTAACATGCTCCAAACCCTGGGTACTACAAACACAGAAACACCCAGAAGTGGCAATGTGGCTCAAGCCATAGAATACTAGCCTTGAAAAGGCTCAAGGACAGTTCCTAGGCCCTGAGTTCAAGCTCCAGGACTGGCAAAAAATTACTTCCCAGACTCCAGAACTATGGGAAAATAGATTTCTCTCTTTTACAAGTTACTCAGTTTACAGGATTTTACTATAGCAGCTTATATAGATTGGCAATTGTTTCTTTTACATTCCCTACTCTAAAAAAATATTGAGAGGTTTTGGTGTAATGCTTGTTATAAATAAAAAAATATTACATTGAGCTTAACATCTTAATTTTCATGGACATTCACATCTATGTTCTTTTCAATATTTCAATGGTTTTATTCATCTACTTAACAAATATGCATTGAGTTCCTGGCATATGCCAGGCACTATTTTGTGTTTTGGAGACACAAAGTAAACAAAACAAGCAAGAACCTTGCTTTCATTCCAGTGGAGGAAGGCTGACAGACAATAAATAAGAAAATTAGTTAAGCATGATAATTTCTGTGAATGAAATGAGCAGAGGAAATAATGGGTTTGGAGACCTCTGTGATGAGGTAGCATATGAGCCAAAACCTGACAGGAGTGTAACCATGAGTTTTCCTGGCATAAAATAGAACATGGGCAAAGCATGAATAAGGAACAAGCTTGGCAAGTTTGATGGGGAAGAAAAGGAAAGGACCGATGTGCCAGAGTTCAGTTGAATTCATAGGAACATCAAACCAGATGAGATTTTAAAGGAGGGCAGGATGTTAGGGTAAGTAGATGGGAGGTAGGAACTTACTCTAACTAGAAAGAATGGCTATTGAAGATTGAAGGGAAAGAGTAGCAATAATCACAGTAGGCTAAAAGCCATTGCATCTCTCTTCTTTTTTAAAATACTTGTCAACATATTGTAGCAGTATTTTGAAAACATCAGTAGAAAGCTACTATCCTATTAAGAAGTTGGTTCACATGTTGCTCCCTAATTCTAGTTGACAATTCGTGTGTGTGTGTGTGTGTGTACAGGATGTCAAACTCAGCACCTAGATATTGTCCCTGAGCTTTTTAGCTCAAGACTAGAGCTCTACACCTTGAATCACTTCTTCCTTCTTGGTGATTAACTGGAACTAAAACAAGAGGTTTATTTTTGTGTGATTATTGGTCTTAATGTACTACATTATTTCTCTTCTGTTTTTGCCCTTATATTTATTCTCATGTTGTTACTGTATCTGACTTTGTTACCTGTTATATTGTATATGTGTTTATTTGAAATAGGGAAGGGAAGGGGGAAAACAAGATAATTGAAAGGGGATGGGGGACAAAAACTTGAGATGGGGAATCAAGTTTCCAGAAGTAATTCATCTACTACCTGACCAATGTAACTGTAACCCCTCTATACATTACGATGACAATTTTTTTTTAAAAAGAGTTTCACAGACTTACCTACTTAGGCTGGCTTTGAAACATGATCCTCACATCCCAGCCCCCTGAGTAGCTAGGATTACAGGTTTGAGCCACTGGTGCCTGACTTAACAATCTCATTTTGAAAGAAAATATGTTACCATCTAGCTGATAATATTTTTAGTACTAGGGATTGAACTCAGTGCAGCATCATGATTGTTAGTCATTCCTCCCACCTCAAAAGATTGCCGTCTCACCCTCCCTGGCCCATAGCTTTGCACTGTGAGCATACATTGTTTTATATTTTAAAAATATTTATTTCAAAATTATATTTTAAAAATATTTATTCCAAAATTTATCTCAAAAAGGAGGAAAAAACATGGATAATTCTGATAAGTATATAGATGATTGACTGGTGCACAGAATATTTTCACACAGAAATCATGTATTATTTTTATGACTAGGCAAAGGGAAAAAATGAATATTTCAGTGACAATGCTTTTAGATCTGATACTTTTATATCAAGGGAAGCAAGAGTTGTATGATTTTTCTGTCAATTCATGTATATAGTAACATAAGAATGCAGATTTCAGGATATTCCTAGAAATGGCTGGGGGATTCCGTGTACAAAGTCGTAGGTCCTGAGTTATGGAATTTGGTGTTGTTCAATTATGAGAGTATGCTAAAAAATTAAGGGGAGCTTGGAACTAGTGGCTCATGCCCATACTTCCGATACCCAGAAAGCTTAAGTCCAAGGATTATTGTTCAAAACCAGCCCAGACAAGAAAGTTCATGAGACCCCTACCTCCAGTTAACCACCAAAAAAGTCAGAAGTGGGTGTATGGTTCTGTCACTTGAGAAAAAAAACAAGTAGGGGAGGCCAAGCCCCAGCAATAGCACTGTATGCTCCCCATACACACAGACAAGGACATAAATGAATTTTTCTAAGAGTGTAAGATAATGCATACAAGCATGGAAGAGAAAATGTTTGAAGCTTTGAAGCCATTGAGACCCAATCCTTAACAAACAAAAGTAACTTTCTGCTGGTTATCATATTATTAAAAACAGCTAGATGGAAATGAAACAATTCAACAAGATTGGGACCTCAATTAAAATATGACTTGAGGCACATCATATTTAAAATGTTGATTGATTTGGTTTATCAATTTATGTTTTTTTTTCCCTTTTTTGGTGGCACTGGGGTTCAAGCTCAGGACCTTGAGTGCACTCAGTTTGCATACTCCTCGTTGAGCAAACCTCCAACCTTGCTTTTAGCTAGTTGTTTTGGTGGAGTCTCAAAAGACTTTTCTGCCATGGCTGATAATTGTACACATCTCAGTGTCCTGAGTAGCTAGGGATACAGGTGTGTTACTGATGCTTGGCTAAATTTACCTTTTCTGTATCTTCCTATTTGTGGATACAAAGGATTTTGACAGATCTACATTATTGTGGTTACATTTTTCTGTCACTAGGGGTAGACTTCGGGGTTTTGCGTATGTTCGGCAATCACAATTTTAACATTGCCAACCCTTGGGTTTTTTGGTCTTGCTATACCGTCCGAGTTGCCTGACCTCTCTATGTAACCGAAACTGACCTCCAACTTCCTAGTGCTAAGATTATAGGTGTGTACCACTTCACCCAGCTTGCATTTAATTTTTCTTGTTGTTGTGGACACTCTTGAGAAATTAGACTAACAAAATGCCACTATGAAGATTAACCTGAGTTGGTAAAAAACTAAACCTTAATGAGAATTTTGAAAATGTAAAGGTCAGTTTGAAAGGAATAATCATTTAAGGACCAAACAAGATAAATGGGCAAATGAAAGGGATAAATGATAGAAATAAAATGTGGCAGGTGATTGAACTACTTGTCACATAGTCTTCTAAGGGAATGTAAGCCTGGCCACACTCAGTGCAAGGTAGCATCCTCTACTATAGTGTATGAAAGAGTTTCACCGAGTGATTACACATGAGTAAGCGGATTGTAACCCTCCCTATTAGGGAGAGCCTGATAGCATAGGAAAAACTCATATTCAACATGGGAGATGTGCAGCTGCCAAACATGAGAGATCCTCTTTATAGTGGAGAGCCATTGTGCCAGAGAAAACAGTGAGTTCAAAGACGAGTCTCAAAGGAATCCAACATCTTATAATGTCTGAAACCTGTCACCATTGTCAAGCTGTAAAATGAAAAGGTCAGTATAATGATGGAATGCTAAGATCATTCTGGGATCGGTTCCTGAGCTTTCAGGTCCCCCTGAGAGTTTAATTAGAATAACATCTGGAATTTGTCTTGTACTTGGTCTTATAATAGCACGATTCAAAGAGGTATGAGAAAGGAGAAAATTAATTCCTTACATACTGCTAATTTGTCTGCATGACCTCTTTGCTCTAAAAGATGTGCATTTCCTAGGGATTACCTCTAAGACTTTTATAAATCACAAAGACAGGTACTGAATTCCAGGCATTGATTTTGACAGAGCTACTAGTCACAAGGACAACTCTTTACAAAATATGAGAAACTGAGTGGAAGTTGAGAGTACAAACACCATCTTAAAGCAAAGCTATGCAGCAACTGCTTAAGTGTTATGACTTTGTGTTCTTATTGTTTATATGAGCATTTATTTGCCAATACTTATGAGTCTCTTAACTAATGTCAGATAATTCCACTGCGTTTTAAGACAATACAAAGCTATCATCTCATAGAATAATTACTAAAATCTAGAAAACAGGTTTCATGATAGTAAACTAGTACATTTGTGTCAGCACCAAGAACTAAATATAAAGTAATCCAGAATGGGACTGAGCTACAACTCTGACTGCAGGTTTGATTCAAATGTGTATTCACATATTGATGTTATCTAGAATTTATTTTCCCAGTTTATCAATGACATACACCAGACATACTGTCAAATATCCTAAAATGAAGGTTTGATTGGTATGTTTTCAATGCGTGGTATTAAGAGAATGGCTTATGCAACTAGTAGATTCAGGAAAGTATCCTAAAATAGAATTTTCTTAAGTGTTTCCCCCCCAAAAAAATCAGTGTCTTGATCAGTCAGAAGATGGCACCGAGACAATAGGGACCCAGCCTAGCTCTCTCCTACAAAAAGAGAAATTCAGGGAGTCCCACGAGGCAACTACCTTAAGAAATCCACAACAACAAATTCAAGCAGCAACAAAGAAGTTCACAAAATGGAAAAGAAATCAAGATAAAGCTTACATCCAACATTTTCAAAGAATTCGAAACGCGAGGACCCCTCTACAACCCCTCACCACTGGCTCCAAGCCGGGAAAGCCCCAAATTCCAGCTACGCCAGGAAGCAGCTGAATACACACACAGGAACCTGCACAGACTGCTTGTGAGGAGCACAGATGGTGGCGGAGACCAGAGGGGAAGCGAATGACGCTCCAAAACCGCGGAGCAGCTCACATCTAACCCTGTCAGTAAGTAGCCCAGCAGGTTCCCCAAACGCATAGGGAAAGCAAAGCTGGTGGTGAGCTACAGAACTTAACCCAGACCCCTCCACCCCGTCCAAGAAAGACTGGCAAGTGCAGGGGGGCAAGGAATTCAGAATCCTGTCCCTTCCCCCAACAGCCCCCTCGTCCCCACAGCCCCCTCCCCCAGGTCATTGACGGGAGACCTACAGGTGGGTGGGTGCTAAGACCCAGCACCCCACCAAAGGGGGTGGAAGTGTCCCTGATCCCACCTGCCCAACATCTTCCTCTCCTTGAATTCAAAAGAGAAATGGAAGCAAAGATTAATACCCTCTCAGCAGACATGAGCAGCTCATTGTCCACAATTCAAGCAAAAATGGAGGCATTAAGCAACAGTTGGACTGAGATGGAAAAGAGGACATCAGGAAAGGAAGATAAAACACAAGAGCTGGAACAGAGAATATCAATCTGGAGAAATCAGTCAGAATTCACCAAAGAGAACTCCAGGACCCGGCAGATGCAGCTAAGAAATCTAATCTAATAGGGATCGATGAGGGGGCCAAGTTCCAGGACAAAGGAATGCAACCCTTATTCACCAAAATCATAGCAGAGAACTTCCCCAACCTCTAAAGGGAAAATACTCACATTATTGAAGGTTTCAGGACTCCAAACAGGCAAGATCCTAGAAGGAACTTGTCTAGACACATCATAGTAAAGACACTAGAAGCGAATACCAAGGAATTGATCTTAAATGCTGCAAAAACAAAGAAAGAGCAATACTACAACAGGAAAAAATTAGAATAACAGCAGACCTCTCCATGCAAACCCTAAAAGCAAGAAAGGCTTGGAAAAACATCATTCATTAATGTACTGAAGACCAACAACTGCCAACCCAGACTGACATATACAGCAAAACTAGAATTTCCATTTGAGGGTGAAACAAGAATTTTTCACTCCAAAGAGAAGCCATATGAATGTGTGCACACTAAACCAGCATTACAAAAATATTAATCAAGAACAAATTTCAGAACATCAAGAACCCCCATCAATAAGCAAATATATATAATTCACTAAACACAAAAGGGAAAAAGGAGAGAGAAAGAAACTTAGAAGTAAAAATAAATAATGTCAATGGACACCGACCACTGCTCCATAATTTCCCTAAATGTGAATGGGCTAAACAATCCAATCAAAAGACATAGAGCAGCAGATTGGATTAAGAACCATAACCCATCCATATGTTGCCTCCAAGAGACCCACCTCACCACCAAAGACAGAAACAAATTCCAAGTGAAAGGATGGAAACAAATTTTCCACTCCAATGCACAGCGCAAAAAAGCAGGATTAGCAATCTTAATCCCCCCCAAAATTAACTTCTCAGTAAAATCAGTACATAAAGATATAGTTGGCCACTACATATTAGTAAAGAGTACAATCCATACCCACAATATTACAGTTATAAACATTTACTCCCCCAATACGGGAGCACCCAAATACATCAAACAAACTCTCCTAGAATTACAGAACAAGATAGACTCAAACACAATCATAGTGGGAGACCTCAATACACCACTCTCAACAAATGACAGATCAACTCAACAAAAGTTAAAAAAGACACCATAGCCCAGCTGGGCTTAACAGATATACACAGAGTCTTCCACCCAATGGCAAAACTTTTTACATTTTTCTCAGCAGCACATGGAACACCCTCCAAAATAGATCATTTAATGTTTCATACAGAAAACTCAAGCAGATACAAGAGGACTGATATAATCCCATGCATCCTATCAGACCACAGTGGAGTCAGACTAATTCTGAACAATGCAGTCAAAGTCAAAAAACATTCAAACACTTGGAAGCTGAACAACACACTTCTGATTAACTCCTGAGTTACAGATCCGATCAGAAAAGAAATTCAAAACTTCCTTGAATGTAATGGCAATCAACAGATATCACAAAGGAAATTATGGGACACAGCAAAGGCAGTTCTAAGGGGCAAATTTATTGCACTAGGAGCGCATATTAAAAAGACAGAAGAAGAGCATGTAAATAACCTAAAAAAGAAACAAACACCTAGAGGAGCAAGAAAAAGTTAATTCTAAAACAACTAGAAGGATAAAAATAACAAAAATAAAATCAGAAATATCAGAGATTGAAATAAGATCTACTATACAAAAAATTGATAAATCAAAAAGTTGGTTCTCAGAAAGAGTCAACAAAATAGACAGACCCCTCGCAAGATTAATAAAAAAAAGGAGAGGGGAGACTCAAATAAACAAGATAAGAGACCCCACGGGAACAATCACAACTTATATCCAAGAAATTCAATCCATAATGAATAAGTACTACCAGGGCCTATATTCAAAGAAACAAGAAAATCTAGTAGAAATGTATGATTTCTTATATAAATATAGGCTACACACATTGAACAATGAAGAGGTAAACAAATTGAACAAACCAACCCCTTACAATGAAACTGTGGAAGCAATCAGGGAAATGCCAACTAAAAGAGCCCAGGTCCAGATGGTTTCACTGAGGAATTCTACAAGATGTTTAAAGATGAAGTAACACCTATACTCTTGAAATTCTCCCAAGAAATAGAAGCAGAAAAAGCAATACCAAACTCATTTTATGAAGCTAATATTACTCTCATCCCCAAACCAGGGAAAGACCCAACAAGAAAAGAAAACTACAGACCTATCTCTCTAATGAACACAGATGCAAAACTCCTCAATAAAATATTAGCCAACAGAATACAGACAAAAATTTAAAAAATTATACACTACGATCAACTAGGCTTCATCCCACACATGCAAGTCTGGTTTAACATGCAAATCAATCAATGTAATACATCACATCAATAGAGCTAAGGATAAGAAACGTATGATAATTTCTCTGGATGTGGAGAAGGCATTTGACAAAATACAACATCCATTCATGTTGAAAGCACTAGAAAAAATAGGAATAAGAGGTACATTCCTTAAAATAATCAAAGCCATATATGAAAAACCTACAGCCAGTATTATACTAAATGGTGAAAGGCTGGACCCATTTACCATAAAATTCAGGAACTAGACAGGGATGCCCACTCTCTCCACTTCTCTTCAATATAGTGCTGGAACCCTTGGCCAGAGCAATAAGGCAAGAAAAGGACATCAAAGGGAAAGAAGAAATTAAACTATCCCTATTTGTGGATGACATGATCCTCTACCTGAGTGACCCAACAAGCTGCACTCCCAAACAACTAGAATTAACAAACTACCTTAGCCAAGTGGCAGTAACCTTCTTGTACACAAACAATACACAAACAGAAGGCCAAATCAAGAAAATGATCCCATTCGCAATAGCCCCCAAAAGAACAAAATACTTAGGAATTAACCAAACATGTAAAGGAATTATTTAATGAAAACTATAAAAGCCTAACAAAAGAAATTAAAGGAGACACTAGGAAATGGAAAGACATCCCATGCTCATGGCTAGGGAGAACCAACAGAATGAAAATGGCTATACTGCCAAAATGGATATAAAATTCAATGCAATCCCCATCAAAATCCCAAAGACATTCCTTACTGAAATAGAAGATATAATCCAAAGGTTCATATGGGATAAGGAAAGACCTAGAATAGCCAAAACAATTCCAGGCAAAAAGAGCAATGCTGGTTGTATTACAATACCAGACTTCAAACTCTACCATAGACCCATAATAACAAAAACCGCATGGTATTGGCACAAAAACAGAGCAGAAGATTAGTGGAACAGAATAGAAGACCCAGAAATAGAACCACATACCTATAGGCAACTTGTATTTGACAAAGGAGCCAAAGATATACAGTGGAACAAACAGTCTATTCAATTATTGGTGCTGACAAAACTGGGCAGCCACATGCAGAAAACTAAAAATTGACCCTAACCTTTTGCCATGCACAAGCATTAACTCAAAGTGGATCAAAAACCTCAATGTCAGACCGGAAACCTTGAAACTGCTACATGATAAAGTAGGAGAGACACTGGAACTCAAAAGCACAGGCAACAGATTCCTGAACAGAATCCCAGGGTATCAACAGATTGGAAAGAGACTCGATAAATGGGACTACCTAAAAATAAAAAAGTTTCTCCACAGATAAAAGCATAGCCACTAAAGTAGAGAGACAGCCAACCAACTGGGAAAAGATATTTACTAAGGATACATCTGACAAATGCTTAATATCCAGTATCTACAGGGAACTGAAGAAACTAATCCCCCCCAAACCCAACAAACCAATCACTAAATGGGCAAGGGAACTAAAGAGAGACTTATCAAAAGAAGGGGTTAAAATGGCAGAAAAGCATATGAGAAAATGCTCATCATCCATGGTTATTGAGGAAATGCAAATAAAAACAACCCAAAGTTACCACCTTACCCCAACAAGAATGGCCAAGATTTTGAACTCAGACAATGACAGTTGCTGGAGGGGTTGTGGAGAATAAGGAACCCTACTGCACTGCTGGTGGGATTGTAAGCTAGTTCAGCCACTCTGGAAAGCAGTGTGGAAGCTTCTTAAAGAACTGAAAATTGACCGTCCCTATGATCCCACCATACCACTTCTGGCCATCTACCCTGAACATCATAGCCCAAGATATGATAAGGACACCTGCTCAGCTATGTTTATCTCTGCACTATTCACAATAGCCAGGTGATGGAAACAATCCAGATGCCCTACTGCAGATGAATGGATACAGAAAATGTGATGTGTGTGTGTGTATACACACACACACACACACACACACACACACACACACACACACAATGGAATTCTACATAGCCAACAGACAAGATAAAATAATGGCATTTGCAGTGAAGTGGATGAATCTAGAGCGCATCCTGTTGAGTGAGACAAGTTAAGAACAAAGGAACAAAAGGCACATGGTATCCTTAATATGTGGCTATGAGATCCAAACAGTACAAGAGTGAGGACTCAATATTTGCATACCTAATGTTATGGACATGCCATTGAAAATGTAAACATAACTACATAGACATAAAAACCTATGAGTCTATAGTGTTTTATTTTATAAATTAATATGTATCTATGATATAAAAACCCTTAGCCTAATTTTGATTATGTTCTAAAATCTAAATGCCAGCGATTGTATATAGAGATTCCCTTCTTGAACATTTGTTTGTTAAACATGTCATTTGAAATATGATGTAAAATCAATTTTAATAAATTCTTTAATAAAAAAATTAGTGTCTTATACCCATAGTAAGAGGATTTCTCAATTCTGGAAACAATGGGCAAACTCAATTGAAACAACAGGTATTCTTCCCATATTTTATTGGCATCAATTTGTTATCGAAAAGGATTCCATTTTGACACATCCGTTTATACACACAATGTATCTTGATCAGACTCACCCTCTCTATTACTCTTGCTCATTTCCCTGTCCTCTTCCCAAGCAAATCTCAACAAACATCAATATTACATTTTTACACAAGGACATAAAAAAGTATTTTCATCATATTTACTCTCTTATGCCCTCTCCACTTTCCTATTCCCTCCCCCAACTAGTGCCCACACCAAGGACAGGACCACAACATGTATCTGTATGGCCATTAGTATGCTGTTAAATTACACAAGGGCTTAAAAGGGGAATGACAGTTTGGCTATGGACCCATTTACTTCTTTCAAACCAAAATATTCCTGTGTGTCGTTTTGCTAGGGTTCCAAAGAACAAAGTTTAGAAAATACTACCTTAAAATATAGATTCAAACTCTCTTATTGATTGCAATAAAAAATTGAAAAACATAGATTCAAGGTCTCAATGGCTGAATTCTAGCACAGGCTGTTATGGAGAAAACACTCCATTTTGCCAAATTATCAGTTAAACTTCTTGTCATTTCTACAAATTTACTTCATATCAAATGTTTTCATAAAATACCTAAAAGATATATTCAAGACGTTCCATTATTTATTTTTCAAGTGGCTCACTAGAAATCCATTATGTTGTTATGCAAGTATTACTCTTCATTAATTCTTCCCTTTTTTATTTCAAAGGCAATCTTACACAACAGCAATGAAAATAATGTTTATGAGAGTTTAGTATTTTGAGGTTTACGCATAAATGTGTCAACCCTCCCACCCACAGCTTGCTTCGAGGATATTTTTTGGATACCTTGAGCTTCAATAGCCATAATGATATCACATGCAATTTGTGGCTGGCTTGCCTAATAAATCATTACCTTTTCAACAGACTGTATTCTGACAGTATGAAAAGCATAAAATTTTTGATGAACCCTACTTTGTGGCTCCTGCAGGAGCAAAAAAAATACAAAGCTTTTATTTGCAGGTGTGGTCAGGAACAATTTTGTGTGTGTGTGTGTGTGTTTAGGAAGCAATAAAGAACCATTCTGCCATTGAATAATGTAATTTAAACATGTAGCAAATTCAATAAGTCATTTACCAATAGAAATCACTTTGGTCTATTTAATTTTTTGTTGGGTTCCACAGTACAAAAAAAAGCGTTTTTTAGAAAAACAGAAAAAAACCACTTTGGGAGAAAGATAAAATGATAGAATGAAGGAAGAAACAATACAGGGATAAAAGGACCTGGAAGACTGAGACTAATGGAAATACGTGCCTATTATTGTCAGTTAAAAAAAAAAACCTGATCAAAAAGCCTGGCTGAAATATATTAGGCAGTTCTGTTAAATATAGAAAATAATGGCAAACTATAAAACAGGGTCATTGAAAACTAAAATGTTTTGCAAAAAAGGATATGCTTTGGGGAAATATGAAAGGAAAAGAGGTTTTGATGCTAACGCCCACATAGAAGTGATAAAATTATTCTGAAAACTCATTAAAGTTAGGATGAGGGATATAACTGAAACATGACTAATGAGCATTGAAGAAAGGACAAGTTAAGGTAAGTGGGCAACCTTCACTAGATCTTGGGGAGAAAAAATGCTACAAAGATCACTTTCATGATGGCTTCAGAAGCAGGTGATATGTCGCAGGTGTTTCCTCTTATGATTCCATCAGTCATGTAATTATATTATGGCAATTCACTGGATGAAGCTAGGCACCATGCACCTACATATATCTTTGTAAACAACCATCTGTGATGGTCATAATTTATTCTTAAATATACTGACAAAATATTAATTGTGACAATATTCTCCCACGAATACTCCAGTTCTTGTCATTATGGTTTAGAAAACCTATTATCACTGAAAGCCTAAGAGAAGACAGACCATTTTTTGACATATAATCAAAATTGAAAAATCACTAACCTTGTGCATCCAAGTACGTGATTTTGGACAGTGGAAAAGTGCAAAGTATCTCAGTTCAAAGAGCTTCCAACAGCAGAGTAGATTTAGTGTAACAGAAAACTCAACATGTAGATAGAGGGTCTTTATCCATTTAGCAAATATTTGCCAAGTTCCTATTTTATACATGGCATTATTCTGTTAACTAGGGATCTACCATGAAGAAGACAAATACAGTTCATGCCCTAATAGGGCTTATATTCCAATGAGAAAAGTTAATTTATTTGTGGGTCATGGGGCTTGAACTCAGGGCCTGGGCGCTGTCCCTGAGCTCTTCAGCTCAAGGCTACTGGTATTTGTACACAATGGAATTCTATGCTGCTGTCAGAAAGAATGACATTGCCCCATTTGTTAGGAAATGGAAAGACTTAGAAAAAAATCCTATTAAGTGAAGTAAGCCAGACTCAAAGGAACT
This sequence comes from Megascapheus bottae, assembly GCF_031878675.1. Classification (NCBI taxonomy): domain Eukaryota; kingdom Metazoa; phylum Chordata; class Mammalia; order Rodentia; family Geomyidae; genus Megascapheus; species Megascapheus bottae. The sequence goes on from NC_143547.1 coordinate 41,813,267, forward strand.
TAGGCTCAATGGTTTCCCTAATCTGTCATAATCAGTAGAAACCTTGGGCTCGCCTAGCAGAGATTTGCAATAGAGCAAAACCTTGATACAAAAGGCCATATAGTAGGACGCTAAATGAAAGGATCTCTAGGATATAGAAACATAAGCCATATAATGAATGATTGTTGTTCTTAAGGTACTATGTTATCTCTCATCTCTTTTGCTGTCCCTTGGTTATCTCATATTGTTACAGTATCTCACCTTGTTACCTGATATATCGGATATATTTGTATTTGGTTATTTGAAATTGGATAGGGAACGGGGGAAAACAAGATGAGGGATGGGGGTGGGGGGGAGGGAAATGGGGACCAAGACATGTGAAAGGGTATCAATGTATGGGAATTAATGCACCATCTATCTGGCAAATATCATGTAACCCTTCTATTAATTACAATAAAAATATATGAAAAAAAATTTAAAAAAAAAATGTAAAAATAAACAAAATAAGAAAATACAATTACTCTTCTGAGTGAGATAAACAAGACAATAAGATGTAAATAGAGGAGTAATGGAGAAATGCAAGTTGAATACTTTAAGAAATAAATACAATACAATCAAATGAGCAATGTTTACTATTTGACAATGGAAATATCAACAACTAAAATAAACCAAATAGGAATGAAATAATAAGTACAAAATGTTCATAGACTCATATCATTAATATGTGCACTGTTGTATTAAAAGAAAAGAAAATGTAAAAAGCAAGAAGTAGCTCAATAGTTAATACTAATGGGAAATATATTTTGGAGTACTATTATGCATATATAACTATAGTTCAGACAGAGTAACTTGAATGCCTCCCAAATTTAGTAGAACTCATATTGACTCATTTTCAACTAGATTTGATGAGTTCTGAAAAATACTGGTTTAAATTTCAGCCTGCTGTTATCACATCCCCTATTAAGATTTACATTTATGATCACAGCAAGTTTTCGGTAGCAGTCACTGTATAGCACGATATTTTAAAAATGAGTGTAAATCGGACATACTGACAAAGCTTTAAAATTAAAGGAGGTCCCCAGATCTCAACAACAGAGTTACAGAATATCATGTAGGTGTGTACATGTGCATGTGTATGTGTGTGTGTGTGTGTGTGTGTGTGTGTGTGTGTGTGCACGCACCCTTTTAATGCTTGAACTCAGGACTTGGGCACAGCTCCAAGTTGCTCCAGGTTGGCACAGCTCCACCACTGACTTTTTTCTTGTGGGTAATTGGAGATAAAGGGTTTCACAGACTTTCCTGCCCAAGGCTGATTTCAAACCGGTATCCATAGATATCAGCCTCTTTGAGTATCCAGAATTACAGGTGAAAGCCACCAAGGCCTAACAGTATGTCTAATCTATTTGTTTTACAAAACAAAATATGTGAAGATGAATAGTAGTGATGATTGTGTGACTTTATAGATTTAACTAACAGCATTATAGTGTAGACTTCAAATAGTTGACCTAGCTGGTGATTGTCTTACGTATTTTATTGCATATATTGTACAGCAATAAAAAATGTATTGAAAAACTTCATTGGGCACACACAAGAATATATGTGTTGCAAAAGGCTAAGCATTAACCACCACTGCCAGGCTATCTTGTTTTGGTAACCACTTCACTGGATTATGGACTATCTTTATACACAGTCACTCACCGCATACATCAGGATGTCAATACGGAAATTGAAACTGCTATCAAGTTCTGTTGCTTATAATAAAGTTAATGCCACTTCTTTTCTAAGCATGGTTTGTGTTGCTTAAAAAGAACGCCACAGCCTAACTTGATATTTATTGATTTACAACTCCTGTTTCTTCTTGTCAGTCATGGGGCTTGAACTCTGGGCCTGGGCACTGTTCCTGAACTCTTCAAGCTCAAGGCTGAAGAGTTCTAACACTTGATGGCTAGTGCTGTACTACTTGAGCCACCATGCCAATTCTGGTTTTCTGTTGGTTAATTGGAGATAAGTCTCATGGACGTTTCTGTCCGGGCTAGCTTTGAACTGCGATTCTCAGATCTCAAGCTCCTGTATAGCTAAGATCACAGGTATAAGCCACCCCTGCCGAGCATTAATCCATTCTTGAATATGCTCAATCAGGACCTAAATGCCTTCCATCAGGCCTCATCTCCCAGCACATGATTTTTTTTGTGGTAAATACATTCAAACAGTAATTACTAAGGTCACAAATTCAGGTACTTTAAAATTATTAGTAAGACTAAAGATCACAGTTGTGAAATTTAAATATCATTTCTGATAACTGTTTACATTTTTATTAAAGGAAGAACATGTGTATGCGTGTGAGAAAGAGACAGATACAGAGAGAAAGAGCTCTACTCAGGGCAATTATTAATGTATTTTTGAACAATGGGCTCTGCAAATCAGTTTAGAGGAATTTGATATCGAAAAGTTAAGTACAGCTAGACAACATTGCAGGTATCCTGACACAAGGAATCAGGTTTTTATACTGTTCATGTTGTTCATGAAATGAAAAAAAATGGCCCCTCAGGTCATTCCAAGTCAAGGAAATAAAAAAAAAGTTGTTTAAAATTTAATTGGATTATTCTGTTCAAATGGAGAATTCATATGTAGTATAAGTTGCTGTCTAACAGCATAAATGTGTGGTTACGCATGTATGTACTCAGCAAGATTAATCATGCGATTTTTTTATGTGATATTATCTTACTTTACAAAAGCAGTTTTCATGGGGAAAACATAGCAACATACTAAACATTTGGGGTTTTGTTGTTTTAGTTTTTATCTTTGTTGAGGTATATAAGCAAAAATAATTTTCAGAATTTAGAGGGACAAGCCATATAAATTATCATGTCAAAATGGGACAATGCAAAGCATATTTGTAGCATACTAATCACCATCAGCCTGGGAAACTCCTTTACTACAGAGCTTCTATTATCAAGTAGCCAGATGTTTTTACCAAGGCCTATAAGCACAGATGGTGTACAGCTGTTAGACAGCTGTCTCTGTTGACGTTCTTTTAATTTTTTTCAGCATGTATCTATTAAATGAAAAGAAATTTTCCTAAAGGTTGAGCAAAAAGGGAAACAGGGTATGCCATTGAAAATTAGTTCTAAAGCTGAAAAGTAATAAAGCAAAAGATAGTTTATGTTCTCCAAGGAGCTGTAGAATTCTGATGCTTATTTAGTTCCTTTCTCTTTCCTCCCTCAATAAATATTTATGTTTGTACCAGTACTATAGTCAGTACTGTGGATTCAAAAATACATTAAATAGGTCCTGTTCTTTAAGACTACACAGTGTATTAGAAGCAATAGCTATGAAAGTAAACAAAAACACTACAGCATGAAACACTACAGTTAGTGGTAGTACAAAGGTTGGAATGTATGGCTATGACAAAGAAAGCCATTTGCTAAGTTTTGTAAGGGAGGAAATTTGTTGTAGAATAGTTGGTTGCAGTAAAAAATAGCATGGACAAAGAGACCCAAAGCAGCACAATCCATGCAATAGTCTCAGAGATTGCTTGGGGCAGGGGGGAAGGCAGGCAACACTGAACACTGGCAGGGATAAGATCAAGGAGAAGTGGTCCGAAAAAAAACATGCAGCCAGGGTCAACAAGAAAAGGGAATAATTAAGAATACAAAAAAGAATTAAATAAATGGTTCTCTAAGGGTTCAACTGCCATCTTCAGAAACCATAATTTTATAGTATTAGCAATCTGCACAGTTGTGTCATTTGTGCCAGCAGCACTCAGCCATTGTGGTAAGAGGAACACACAGTTCCCTAATCTAGAGAATTAAGACCAATGGAAACTAAAAATGAATCTTAATTAGAAATGTAACAAATACAGCCCCAAAGTCATTGCAAAGTTCCAAAAATACATTTTAAGAGAACCATAAGCTCTATGTACTTAAGTACAACACAAAGAAATTTAGACACAAGGAAGCAGAATATCTATTTATGATTTTGTTTTGCTTTGTACATCTCAGAGTACTTTCACATGGTTATTCTCAATTTATTCCTTTCCTTGTGAGAAAGACAGAAAGGTATCATCTCTACTATTCTAAGCAATATGTACACAAGGCTATATCATACTGTAATCACACACACACACACACACACACACACACACACACACACACACCTCCTAATAAAGAATGAGCTCTTTAAGAGCAGGGGGCATGACTTATTCAGGATTATTCTGTGCATTAGTACTAAGCTTGACCTCAGAGTCTGGGCACTGTTCCTTAGCTTTCTTTCTTCAAGAACTTTTAACACTTGAGCTATACCTTCATTTTTAGGTTTTTGCTAAATAAGTGGTTTTAGAAAAATCTCTTGGACATATCTTTTCAGGCTGGCTTCAAACCATGATTCTTATATCTCAGCCTCATGAGTAGCTAGGATTACAGGTATGAGCTACCAGTGCTGGGCTTTACTCAGTTTTGAACCTTATGCAACTCATTTGTGTCCTTTTCATCAAAAACATTTTTAAACTCCCTTTTCTTGAGTGAATACATTTACAGATGAAGGAGCTGATGTACAAAATAAATGGTTTTCCACAACAAATCAAAGTTTGCATAAGTGGGATTGCATTATACTGAAGAGCTTCTTATGACAAAGGACATAGCTAGCAAACTAACTAGAAAGCCTACAGAGTGGGAGATCGTCACTAACCATACAACAGACAAAGGCCTCATATCTAAAATATAACAACAGCTCAAAAAATTGAATCACTCCAAAACAAATCTCCAAAGAAACAACTATCCCATTAAAAGATGGGCCAAAGACTTAAAGAGAGTCTTCTCTGAAGAAGAAATAAGAATGGCCTAGAGACACATGAAAAAATGCTCAACATCTCTGGCCATAAAATATGAGATTCTACCTCACTCCAGTTAGAATGGCCAGGATCAAGAAATCTAATAACAACAGATGCTGGCAGGGATGTGGCCAGGAGGGATCACTATTACACTGTTGGTGGGAGTACAAACTCGTTCAACCACTATGGAAAACAGTATGCTGGTTCCTCAAAAGACTAAACATAGAGCTCCCCTATGAGCAGCATTTCCACTACTTGACATTTACCCAATGGTCCAGAAACAAGGACATACTAAATCCACTAGCACAATGATGTTCATTGCAGCACTATTTACCATAGCAAAGATAGGGAACCACCCAGATGTCCCTCAGTTGATGAGTGGATCAACAAGATGTGGTATTTGTACACAATGGAATTCTATGCTGCTGTCAGAAAGAATGACATCGCCCCATTTGTTAGGAAATGGAAAGACTTAGAAAAGATCATATTAAGTGAAGTAAGCCAGACTCAAACGAACACAGGCTCAATGGTTTCCCTCATTTGTCATAATCAGTAGAAACCTTGGGCTCTCCTAGCAGAGATTTACAATAGTGCAAAACCTAGATACATAAGGCCATACAGTATGATGCTAAATGCAAGGACCTCCAGGATATAGAAATGAAAGCCATATAATGTGTGATTGTTGTCCTTAATGTACTATGTTATCTCTCATCTCTTTTGCTGTCCCTTGGTTATCTCATATTGTTACAGTATTTTACCATGTTATCTGATAAATTGTATATATTTTTATTTGGTTTTTTGAAGTAGAATAGGAAAGGTGGGAAAACAAGATGAGGGGGAAGGAAATGGGGACCAATGAGAAAGGGTATCAATGTTTGTGAAGTAATGTACCTTCTATCTAGCGAATATAATGTAACCTTTACATTAATTACAATAAAAATATATGAAAAAATAAATGGTTTTACCAAGAGAGAAAGATAAGAAATATAGAAAACTATATACTTTCAAAATAAAAAATAACATGAAAGCTCCTAAAAATAAAATTACACAGAGAAAAGGAAATGAATATCATGAGAACTTCTTCATTGTCCCTGTAATACCAAAAGGAGGCTGATAAACTTAATAAAAAATCTGAGATTATTAATATTGATACTTGAAAAGCCATTTGTAGTTTATAAAAGAAAATGTTTCCTTTTTCATTTTAGCCGTTATTTATCTGGTAATCCTCTACTTTGTCTTTTTCTGTTAGCACTAGAATTTATTTTTAGAGATGAAAAGTATAATAAAGAATCTGAATACATTGCTGATGCATAACTAATGCTAGCTTTCATGCCATACCTCACCTTTTCAAGTTCCCTGGGTGTCCCACTTCAGAGAAATCTGATAAGAAGGCCTAGTCACTCTTCTACATTGCATTGGCCTGCAGCTTCAAACCGTGCAAGCCACAGCTAGCATAGGAACTATCAAGTTGGTTCTAACACTTAAGAGCAACAAAATGTCAAGCCACTGTCTCTTTCTTTCACTCAAGCCATTTCTGGCTTGAAAGTCCTTCTATTCATCTCCGCCCACCAAAAGAAACCCTCATTATGTTAGCAATAAACTTGGTCATACATTTTAGTACATGTATGACATCATCAATCTTGGTATCCAACCACATTGGGTGGTTGAGTATATGAAAAATAGTTAGCATTTAGTATTCTGAAATCTATACTTCAAAAATCAGATGACTTATTTGGACTCTATAATGTCTTTTTTTTATGAAAGTGCTGATCCTTGGGGTCATATTGATATACTTGTGCCTCAATCCCTTATACAAGCAGCCCTGATTGTTTTACTTGCATTCTTTTAGATGTTTAGAACAGATGATGTGGTTGTACATAGGGAAGTTTCAGGTTTTAGGAAAGGTTGAGGCAAAACCCTTGTGCAACACAGTGAGAGTCCTATCAGATAGATATAAGGATAGATAGATAGTAGATAAATAGATAACATATGTACATACACACATACATACACACATATACACAAAATATATATTCAGAAGAAATAATCACTTTTGGACATCTGTGAAAAGAACCAACAAAGACTCTTGATTCAACTGTGTGGCATCACTTGTCAACATGCCAACAGGACAAATCAAACCTAATTCAAGCCCAGGGACTCCATATTCAGTAAGTGACAATCACCACAGAAAATCTCTTAACTCTCGTAAGGCAGAGACTTAAAAATATATGTAGGGTACAGAGGATTCCCTCCTCTTAAAATATGCTCAGTGATTATGAAAACAAATCAAGAAACTTTAAAATGAGGGAAATAGTTCAAACTCAAGCAGAAGTGAATGATTTTATCCTAGTTGGAAACTGACAAATTACAAGGCAATTTATATGGTAGAAAGGTGAAAATGAGGTTAGGTATGGTATCTCATGCCCCCAACTACTCAGAAGGTAAAGATCATTGGGGCCAGAAGTGGGGCCTAGTGGTACAGAGCTCGCCTACTATGCACAAAGCCCTGGATTTGATTCCCTGGAACCACATACACAGAAAAAGCCGGAAGTGATGCTGTGGATCAAGTGGCAGAGTGCTAGCCTTGAGCAAAAAGTGTCCAGGGACAGTGCCCAGGCCCTGAGTTCAAGCCCCAGGACTGGCAAAAAAAATGTAGAGATCAGAATGACCATGGTTTAAAGCTGGTGAGGGGAAAAGTTTGAAAGACTCTGACTCAATAGGCCAGGAATGATGGCATGGGCCTTTCATCATAGTGACATTAGAGACTATAGATATGTCTCTGAGGCTGTCATCAGTCAGAAATATGAGATCTAACCTAAAAAAATAACTGAAGCAGAAAAGGGTACAGTGCCTGCTTACCAAGTATGAAGGGCTAAGTTCAAACTCCAGTGCCACAAAAACTGATCGGTAAGGCTTTGAACCTCTGAAACCAAGTTAATGTTTTAAAACAACTACTGAGATGCAACACTTGGCAAATGTTGAAGGCCTTACCCAATGCCGGGTCTCTAATTTTACAGCTGGATATGACAAAAGTTAAACAAGGTACCCTTGTTAGGGAGCTACCATATGTATAATAGAGAACATCTCAACACTTGGAATTATTATCTCATCTGAATTCCCCATCATCACATTGCTCACCATCCTGAAATATCCTATAATAAATCTTGATGTTCTGACTCAAAGACTAATAGATTGAAATAAAAATACGTACTTTGCACTTAAAATAAGCTTGACAAATATTCTCCCTTGGGCATTCCTGAGAAAATAGTTAACATGGCTAATATAGATTAAAATAAGGAACACAGAAATTAGATGAAACCCACTGATGGAAGGAGCCATTCTGTCTGCTGTCATCCCATCTAACAGCACAATCTGGCCAATACTCAAAGCTGATTAAAAGGAGTGGCACATAACAGAAGTTCTATGACCTTGATGATATCTTATTCCTTATTAAGGCCTATCTGGTCCTAATCAAATAATACTAAATTACAAACTCCATCCAATAAACATTTAAAAATGTTCTATGTTTGTAGATTTGGTTATTATTCAAAAACCCTTTCAGTTGTAGAATCCCATCATAGGAAAAAAAGATCAAAGCATACCTTACCTGGCTAGGTGTGAGATACTTCATGAGCACTGTTATCAAACAAGGTACTTCTTAATAAGATCTTTACCATATTTAACTTCTTTGGAGATTACACATAGGATATTACATACCTGAAATTCTTAGGTGAGGGCTAAGACCAATGTAATTTAGTGAGGGCTTTGAGTCATAGAGTATCAGTCAGCCTAAAAACTGACTTCAACAACATGGGCAATAAATCACTCAATAATGTCTGTTTAAAACCACAATAAAATGTCTTAACACCAAAGTTAGGGTGTTTCCCCAGTTTTGCAACAGTCCATGTGTACTAGCACATATTGATGCTGAAATGATAAGGTCTGCTTAAGATAATACAAGGTTTTTAGGATTTTTAAATTTTTATTATTCAATAACACACTTTTTTTTTGGAACCCTCCCTGATTCTTCATTTGGTTATAATCTGCATCTTTTCCTATAGTGTATATGTTTTTTGTTTTAAATGGCCAGTTCCTGGAGCTTGAACTCAAGGCTTCAGTACTATTCCTGAGTTTCTTTTTGCTCAAGGCTAGCAGTCTACCACGTGAGCCACAGCACCACTTCTGTTTTTTTTGTTGTTTGTTTTTTTTTGTTGTTGTTGTTTATATGGTGCTGAGGAATCAAACCCAGAGCTTCATGTATGCTAGGCAAGCACTCTACCAGTAAGACCCGTTCCCAACCAATATAGTAGATTATAAACAATATATAATAAATGCAACATGTAGGAAATACACAAACAATAAAATAATAAAATTTAGCCAGGCACTGGTGGCACACTGTAATCCTAGCTACTCAGGAGGTTGAGCTCTATGGATAATTGCTATAAGGTTTTTTTTCCCCTTGGGTTTATATTACACGAGGAAATTCAAGTTCTTAGCTATTAAGGGATTCATTGACTTGAAGATCCTCAGAAGTACCAGACTGAGAAGCTATACATTCTGATTCTAAAGTTTACATTCTTTTTTTCATATATATTTTATTGTAATTAATAGCAGGGTTACAGTTATATTCACTAGATAGAAGGTGCTTTACTTCACACACATTGATAACCCTTCTCATGTTTTTGTTCCATTTACCTCCCCTCACCTCTACCCCTCACCTTGTAAAGTTTACATTCTATACACTGACATACTTGGGTCTTTTCCTACTCCAACTTCTCCCTTGTAATGGTATCTTGGAATATTCCTTGTCAGTATTGTGCACACTGATAGCTTTAACCTAATGAACAATAGGAACGTCTTTATTAATCTATTGAATGTACAAAGGAGAGCAGATGACCTTTTAGATACTGTTGAATGCGTTGAGACTTGTTTAAAATGCTTGGGACTCAAATATTTTGGATTTTGGACTTGGAATATTTGCATTAACTTAATATGATATCTTACTGATGAAATTCAAGTCTAAACAAAAAACTCATTGATGTAAAATTCATTTAAACTTTCTATACACCTTATATACATAATACAAAGGTAATTTCATATAATATTTTAAAGTATATGTATTTGGAGCATTTTGGATTTTAGATTAGGGAATCTCATCTGGTACTTTGAAAGCCTATGACATTACAAGTCGTTGTTGGGTAGATATACAGAGAATCTTGTATAGAAATCTACCATCAAGTTGGCTTTTAGCTATTCTTGATGGAAATATTGTTATCAAAGAGAAAAAGGCTAAGGAGTCAATTTCTTCTCTCTCATCCTCTATGACTGGAAATCATACTTGGAGTTTTTGAGATCCAGTACAGGTGTTTAGTGATTTATTTTCTTTTTAGAAGACAAATCCTAGCCTATACTTGATTTGTTTCACTTTCTCAATGACTCCACTTGCTCCTTTCAACCATGTAACATTGTATTGCTATTCTTTGTGCTTAAAACTCTCACATACCACCCACCCACCACTCCCCATACTGTCTATAACTCCTACTTTCTCTTCAGTCCTTTTCTTTTTGTCAGTTCTGCCTCTTGAACACAAGGCCTGGGCACTGTCCTTGAGCTTTGTCAAGGCTAGGGCTCTACCACTTGTGCCACAGCTCCACTTCTGGCTTTTTCTGTGTATGTGGTGTCAAGGAATCAATCCCAAGGCTTTGTGCATGTTAGGCGAGCACTCTACCATGTGGCCACGCTCCTGGCCCCTTATCATAAGAATTACTTCAGTGTCATGGCTATACCAAGACACCATATGCTTTCATTGCATCATATTCCTCTTTTTAAGTACATAACATGGTGATTTTTTATATGTATTGGTGATTTTTTAACATTGACTTATGACTGTTCTTTGCAAATAAATTATTATAAGCACCATGAAAGTAGGATTTATTGTATTTTGTCTTTCCACATTGGTATCTCAAAACACAATACAGTGCCTTGTACATTTACGGACTCAATGCATATTTATTGGATCAGTAAATATATACTGTCACCTTAATAAAATAAATCTTAGCTATGTTGATAATCCCAGTTTTATTTATTTTTTCCTGTCCAAAGAATGAGCCAACTATACATTTAAAAATACTGTCAAGCTGGGTGCCAGTGGCTCACACCTGTATTCCTAGCTACTCAGAAGGCTGACATCTGAGGATCACGGTTCAAAGCCAGCCAGGGTACAAAAACTCTTGTTTCCAATTAACCACCAGAAAACCGTAGTGGAGCTGTGGCTCAAGTGGTAGAGCACTATGCTTAAGCTGAAAAGGTCAGGGACAGCACCCAGACCCAGAGTTCAAGCTCCATGACTGACCAAAAAAAAAAAAAGAAAGAAAAAAGAAAAAAAATACTAAACACAGTAGATGATTTTCTCCACTACACACACACACACACACACACACACACACACACACACACACACACACACACACACACGGAGGGAGAGGAAAAGATAAAAAGAGAGAATGGAGTGATTAAGCAAATTTTCCAAAGCAGAATATAGTTTCAAATTTAGGTACCTTGATTTTTATCTGGCGGGATGTTTTCGTATTTGTTATTGTTCTTTACTACATTCTAAAATGTAGGATTAGGAAGTAGTACTGTGGCTTAAGGGGTAGCGCAGTAGCCTTGAGTTGAAGAGCTCAGGGACAATGCCCAGGCCCAGGGTTCAAGTCCCACGACTGACAAAATAATAAAAAGTAAAATAAAATAAAATAAAATGAAGGATGATAGTAGAAAACTCAGATTATTAATTCATAAAACCTGGACTTGAATTCTTCTATATTTGTAATGTTGAAATGGGTAATTATTTCACTCCTTCTCCAAGTCTGTTTGTCTATTTGTAGATTGAGAATTAGGCCAATCTCAGATGGGTTTCATGAGACTTACAAAAACAGAGAAAACTGTCTAAGAAAGGCATAATGCCTGGTACATAATAAATAGCTCAAAATGTTTATGTAGTGAGTCTTCTTATACCACAGTATATGATATACAATGTAAAATTCATTTTTGCAGATAATTGACTATTTTGTCAATGGTACAGCTCTGGGTCATTATACACATATGGCATGTCCTGAACAGTATTGTCTGAGTTAGACTATGAGCAGGAACCACAGCTGTTTAATTTCAATCAGCATCTTTGGCACGTGGTTGCTTAATTAAAGCATTTTGTGTTGGAGCTAATTTAATAGTGCATGTTGTTCACTGCTGCATAAGTTTGATTCTACCACAAGAGGCAAACCAATATGAAATCTCTTACCTCTGGGAAATAGTGAGACTTTTTTTGCTTAGTTTTGTCTTGCCTTTCTAAGCAGAGAGGATAAAAATTAAATTAAAAAGATACATATCTTGGAGAGGTCTTTTCAAAAACAAAATAGAGAATGTTCCCAGCTATGCAAATTGCCAGTGCCCTAATATAACAATTTATATTTTACTGATAATAAAATAAAGGTTAATTTCTTACTTCTCCATTTAGTCATTTAACAGGTATTTGAAGAGTTTTTTCTGCATCAAGCTCTATAGTTTCATTACTGTACAAATGCAGACATGATGATTTTTGGCACCATTGGGGAGATGGATTGACTATTTACAATTATGCAAACTTCTCCATTGGCAGAGAAAACCAGATTGTTCCTTCAATGTATGTGAATTAATACACCGTTTATCTGGCAAATATCATGTAACCTTTTTATTAATTACAATAAAAATATTTAAAAAAAGAAAAAAGAAAAGAAGAAAAAAAGAAAAAGAAAAAAATTCACAGTTATTTTTTATTGTAATTAATAAAAGGGAACATTAAAAAAAGAAAGAAAAAAAGAAAAGAAGAGAAAAAGAAAAAAATTCACAGTAGTTAAATCTTCTCTTTCTTACAGCTGTATTTTATATAAAACAGAAGCTGACATAAAGTTAATTAGTGTAAGACCTATCTCAAGAGTATTAGGATGCTTCAGAAGGCCTTTCTTAGAGAAAGAAGCCACACATTCAAGCAGTCCCAGAACACAAGGCCAAGGTCACAGAAATGATAAATAAGAAGCTCTGAACCAGGAGCAGAAATATAAGCTAGGTTCTAATCTTCAGAGCATCATTTGATCTTGGGAAAAAAGCACCTAATTTCCAATGCTCACTCTCTTCATCTCTCACAGTTAACATTCCAACATAAAAACAATAATAACATCAAAAACAAAGATACTTTGTTCATCTTCTAATAAGGCTCTAAAATATTTAAAGTTTCTATGAGTATTGGGGACACATTTATTATAAACCAGTTTTAATTAAATTACATTCCCATAATTCAGAGTTTTAAAGAAGTCTTAAAAACTAATAATATTAGATTACTGTCTATAATATTGCATGAGCTATTCCCATTCTGGACTAAATTCAGCTATCTCCCTTTACTGGCTGATCTAGTATTTAATCAGTATCATTAGTAAGCATTTCCTCCTATGTATGACCTAACATTCCAAAAGTCCTTTCCCCCCAACCCGGTCCTGGGACTTGAACTCTGGGCCTACGCACTATTCCTGTTCAGCTCAAGGCTACCGCCCTACCCCTTTAGCCACAGTACCACTTCTGGTTTTCTGGTGGTTAATTGGAAATAAGAGTCTCATGACTTTTGTGCCCAGGCTGGCTTTAACAACAATCCTCAGATCTCAGCCTCCCGAGTAGCTTGAATTAGAGGCGTGAGCCACGGTATCTGGCCCCAAAGTACTTTAAACCTGTTTAGTTTTGTTTTGAAGAGAGAAAGATAGAGGTGAAGCTAACCCGGGCAGAAAAGTCCATAAGACTTATCTGCAACAAGCTACTCAAATAAGTTAGAAATGGCATTGTGGCTCACAAGGGGTAAAACTGTATAGTCTTGAGAAAAGGAAGCTCAGGGTAAGCATCCAGGCCTTGAGATCAAGCCTCAGGATTGAATCAAAACAAAAATAAATTGCAAAGAGGGACAAAAGAGAATGGGAGGATAGGAAAAAAAAGTAATAATACCGAACCCTCAGACTTATGACTACTATTGGGAGCTTGAATACACTACCTATGAACATAGTTATGTAAGGATATAACACCTAAAGTTGCCACCAAATGTCAACCTTTCACCTATTATATGCTAAAGATCATAAGAGAGGAAGATTAAAAACTAATGAGTCTGTAATGGCATCAGTTTATTTGGAATTTCACACCTATAGCTATCTATCTGGCGCCAGGTGCTGGTGGCTCACCTCTATAATCCTAACTACTCAGAAGACTGAGGTCTTAGGCTCATGATTCGAAGCTAGCCCAGGCACATGACTCTTACCTTGCATTAAGCAGTAAAGAGCCAGAAGTGGAGCTGTGGATCAAATAGTAAAGAGCCAGCCTTGAACAAAAAAAAAAATCAGAATGAGAGCTTGAGGCCCAGAGTTCATGCCTTAGTACTGGCGTGCACAAACACATGTGCATGTGTGCCCTCCTCCCACATCACAGTTAAATAGCTTAAATGATACATATATTTCCTATCAGAAGTTAAATAGAAGTTAATATTGCCTTTCAAGGGCAGTATTTTATTCAAATGAAGAACAATGTACTGTAATCACTTATAACTACATCGGTTGCCTGTTTGAGGATACATGTGTGAAAATATCACACAAATTAAGAGCATATGTTCAGTAAACAAGAGAGAAAAATTACTGGCTACCAAAATTTACAAGTCATCTAAAATGTTCTAAAAGACACTTTGAAGCACAGTGGACAGCCAACACCAGTGCTATGCTGAAGTTGATGATGTGAGAGAGAATAGAATAGCTAATTACTCTAAGCAGGCAGACACTTTTATGATAATTCATTATTCTATAAAAGCACACAAAGCTAAGAAAAGATGACAACAAAATATGGTTGCAGGTCATTTTTCCTTTATTTTGTTATACTCTTAGGTTCAAATTGACTTATTAGTTGTACAAGGTATACTACATATATACTGAGAGACTCCTGGCAGTAGGCTATTTGAGTTATTGACTTGATCATACACTCACTATTCTTCCTGATTAATGTACTACTAATTGGATTAGGATTAAAAAATAAATAGCCAAGTAACCTAAAAAATAAAAGGAAGATATAAAATCTTCCTCTCCCTGACTTCCTCACTCTCTCCTCTTTTTCTCTTTCTCTATTACACAGAAATTTTTTTTCTCAAACAACATAAATATTAAGATGCTTCCCACGGCATGATTTCTATTAACTTAGTAGGTATCTTTTATACATTTTAATTCACCATATATATTTGATTACTCACAAATATGAGATATTAATGCTTGGTAAAATTTGGATAATTCTGTTAAACAGCTACTTGTGATGATAAGCTAAAAGCCCTCAAGATGATTTGATAGAATAAACCCAGGTAAACAACTAAAGTTTTAAAAATGAGCCAAGGCCTAAGAACTAAAAACCTAAATTCACAATATGTTCAACGTTAACACATTTTAAAAAATATCAAATAACAAAATGCCTCTCTGAGTTATATTTTTTTCCTCGTGTAGGAAAGATTTATAATCTCCCATTTGAGAAAAAAAACTATTAGATCACATGCTTACTTTCCAAAGCTATGACAAAAGACTGTGAAACTTCAAAAGCAAATGTGTCTAAAAGGAATGAATACCAAAAAAGGGAGAAAGGTAAAAAAGGGATGGATATAAAACTAGTATTAAACAAGCAGAAGGAAAGCTAGCATCCTAAAGTACAACTGAGATCAAAGAATAATTTTAAGAATTTACACTGAACACTTTCAGGATTTTTGTGAAGGTACTATGGCTTGAACTCAATGCCTACAATCTGTTCATTTTTGATTAAGGCCTACTCCATCACATTAGTAAAGCTACAACTTTACTTTCAGCTTATTGCTGGTAAATTGGGGATAAGGGTCTCATGGACTTTACTGCCTAGGATGTCTTAGAACTATGATCCTCAGATCTCAGTCTTCTGAATAACTAGGATTATAGACATAAGCCATTGATCCATGGCTGCATATTGAAAACTTGAAGAATCAAAATTGAAAAAAGCCAATTGATTTGGGAATTGAGCCAGAAATCACTTTGACAATAGTTTCAATAGAAAGATGACAGTCGGGGCTGGGAGTTTGGCCTAGTGGTAGAGTGCCTCCCTAGCATGCATGAAGACCCGGGTTAGATTCCTCGGTACCACATACATAGAAAAAGCCAGAAGTGATGTGGTGGCTCAGGGTAGAACACTAGCCTTGAGGAAAGCCCAAGGACAGTGCTCAGGGCCTGAGTTCAAGCCCAGGACTGGCATAAAAAAGAAAGATGACAGTGGATACGGAAGAAATAGAGGCAGCTAGCCTAGAATATTGCTTTGGAAAATTAGCTGCCATCATTTACTATCCCCGATTTAATAAATCCTTTTATTTGGTCACTCTGCTACTAATTCTGATTCTGCTAAGAAACAAAAACAAATTGTATTTCCTACCCTATCCCCCCAAATATCACTTCTGTCATTCAAGCTGTTCCAAGATTTCAAATTCCTCCAGGAAATCATCTCTATTTCATCAAATGAGACTTACTTAACTGCTTTGCTCAAACTTAAACTTCTAGTTTATTCACTTCTAGCTCCACTGTGTTCAATGGAAGAGGTTCTTCATTGTATATTCACTAATGTATAAATACATTTACACTTCATACCTATGAACAGAACTTTCATTCTGAAATACATGATTATAATGTGGTATGGCCAATGATTTACAGAAAATAATTTATTGCAAGGAATTAGTCTCTCCTTTAATCCTAGCTTTTGGGGAGTGTGAGATCTGCAGTGGGATGCCAACCAGAACAGTAAAACTTAAAAGACTCTTATGTAAAATTAACCACCAAAAAGCTGCAAGTGAGTGGATGTGTGGCTCAAGTAGTATAGTGCTGGCCTTGAGCAAGAAATCCAAGGGCAGCCCTCAGACCTTTAGTTCAAGTCACAGTACTAGCACACAAAAAAAGAATTTTTTGCCAGGCACAGTGGCTCACACTTGTAATCCTAGCTACTCAGGAGGCTGAGATCTGAGGACTGCGGTTCAAAATCTGCCCAGGAACCAAGGTCTACAAGACTCTTATTTCTAATTAACCACCAGAAAACCGCAAGTGGTGCTGTGGCTCAAGTGGTAGAGTGCTAGCCTGGAGCTGAAGAGCTCAGGGATAACGCCCAAGCCCAGAGTTCAAGCCCCATGACTGATTAAAAAAAAACAAAACTTATGGGGCCTCAATCATTTTTTCCCAGTCCTGGGGCTTGAACATGGGGCCTGACACTGTCCTTGGGCTTCCTCAAGGCTACACTCTGCCACTTGAGCCACAGCATCACTTCCAGCTTTTCTATGTATGTGGTACAGGGGAATCGAATTGGGGTGTTTGTGCATGCTAGACAAGCATTCTACCACTACTCCAAACACCTAGCCCCAATTATTCTATACACATAACAATTTTCAGTAAAACTGAGGGAAGGAAAATACCCCATGTCAGTCATTTAAAAAACTTGAGCTGAGAGCTGATGGTTCACACCTGTAATCCTAGCTACTCAGGATATGGAGATCTGAGGATTAAAGTTCAAAGCCAACCCCAGGCAGAAAAGTCCATGATACTCTTTATCTCCAATTAACCACCAGAAAACCCGAAGTGGTGCTGTGGCTCAATAGGTAGAGTGTTAGCCTTGAGCTGAAAAGCTCATGGACAGCTCTCAGACCCAGAGTTCAAGGCCCACAACCGACAAAAAAAAATCACAATTCATGTGTGTGTGTGTGTGTGTGTATATCTATATATATACACATATATAAATATATAGACACAAATACACATGGTCCTCAATCATTTCATCATTTATTTCACAACAGAAAAACCAGACACCATATTTTGCTTGCTTCCTAGACTTGGCCTGTTATTTTTTAATACATATTTAAAATAGAATTTGGGGGACACTGATTAATAAATCCTGCAGGGCTGAAGATTTAAACAGGCAAAACTATACAATCACACAATGCAGCACTAATGTGCCTCATAGATAAATACAGTTGCTAAGCTACACATTTGTGTGATCGCTCAAGACCAAAATAAGATACAAGCAAGGCTCCATAACTCCACCTCTTCTTTAAATCCAAATTTCATCAATAGCTGTCTAACATTTTTTAGAGCATATAATGTTCTTAAAACCTAATTGATGGCGAAAAAATTGTTCAGGAGTGGAAAACATCAAATTTTGTGCATGATGTATTCCCCTTTCTACTCTTCTCAGTCTCATCCCACCCATCATGGTGATATCCCTCATACACATTCCTTTTCTGAAAAGAAAGCTCCTGATAGCAGCTTTCTATATCTTTAAGCACTGTAGCCTATATTTGTCTCTCTTAGTGGAAAGCAAACCAGGATTGATTTGGCAACAGATACTTTTAGGAATAAAGCATAGATTCTTCAAAGATTTGCCACCTGCTGTATTCCTATGTATTTACTCGCAAAACCCATACTCACACCATCCTCTGTGTGTGTGTGTGTGTGTGTGTGTGTGTGTGTGTGTGTGTGTGTGTGTGTGCGCGCGCTCACCTGTGCGTGCAAGCATCTACACCCAGAACTGGGGCTTTAACTCAGGGCCTTGTGCACTCCTCTGGATTTTTTTCTCAAGGGTGGTGCTCTACCGCTTGAGCCATAGTTCCTCTTTAGGTTTTCTGCTGGTTAATTGGAGATCAGGGTTTCTTGGACTTTCCACCCTGGGCTAGCGTCCAACCAGGATTCTGGTTGGAAGCTCCTGATGTCAGTCTCCTGAGTAGGTAGAATTGTTAGAGGCATGAGCCACTGGTAGCTGTCTTTATTACAAATATCTAATCATATACATATATATATACATACATACATGTTCTGAGATATCACATTTACCAGTACTTAATATCTTGCTACTATAGACATTAGCATTTTTGAAATTTGTACTATTTTTCATGAAGATTTGCATGGTAAACTGTAACTCTGAATTTTGTTTCCTTTATATCATGGAATTTTAGCATATAATAGTATATTTAGCTTATTAATCATATATATTTTAAGTGATCATAAGCCACTTGGGAGAGTTATATAAAAGAAAACAATGTAAGTCATGAGACTATATTCTGTTAGCAGACTTGACTAAGATATTAAAAACTTGATGAACTTGAATTTAGTAAGAATACCTCTCTAGTAGAATTTGGGAAAAAAATTTCTGTAAAGAGCTATTTAGTAAATATGTTGGGCTTTATGAGTCATACAGTCTGTTGTAACTCAACTCCACAGTTCAATTGCAATATTACCTAGAGCGGTATATAAATGATTGAGCATGGCAGTGTTTTAATAAAACTTTATTTATAGACATGTGTGGGTAAGGCTGTAAAGCAATTGGAATTCTCATAAACTACTAAACAGTTACCACGTATAACCTCATGATTCTATTCCTACACAAGCAATAACACATACGTTCACACCCAGAAGACGTTACATTAATATTCACAAATATGATTTGGCAGTGCCAAGGTTCAAATTCTGGCCTTGTTAGTAAGGTACTTTACCACTTGAGCCATTTCCCCAGCAATTTTTGCTATTATTTTACAGCTAAGGTTTCACTTTTCACTTAGGCCAACCTGGACCATGATATTCTTATTTCTACCTAAAGCATGCTTTTTGTTGTTTGAGATGGAAACTTGCAAATGTTTTTCTCAGACTAGACTCGAACCATGAGGTTCCTGATCTCAGCCTCCTGAGGAGCTAGTTATTATGAATATGAGCCATTGCCCTTAGCTATAGATGAATTATTAATAATGAAGAGATAGAAATAATTCAAATGTTCACTGGTGGAATTTATCAACTTATACATAAAACACATTTCATCCACTAGAAAGAAAATTGACTATTGGTACATGCTACAGTACAAGTGAATTTTGTAAACACTATTCTAAGTGAAAGAAGTCAATCACAAAGGATTGAATATTATGTGATTCCATTTATATGAAAAGCCCATAATTACCAAATCTGTAGAAAACTGAATACTGGTTGCCTGGGACTGAGGGAATTGGGGGGGAAATGAGAAGTGACTACTAATGAGAACAGGCTTTTTTGTTGGGGTGATGAAAATGTTCTAAAATTGAGTATGATGATGGCTGTACAACTCTGTGAATATATTAAAAAAACTGTTGAATTGCAAACCTAAATGGGTGAATGGTATAGTATGTGAATTAAATCTCAGTAAGGTTTCCATAAAAACATTTATCTACAAAAATATGTAGTGGGTTATATTTGGTCTGAGATTTTTTGGTCTTCAGGATAAAGGTATAAGTACCTTTGGAGATATTTTTATTATATGAATTATTCCTATTGTATGAAACAGCATGCATAGCATACATACATATATACAGTATTTCACCTACATATCTTTTATTAATTCTATATCTTTCATTTCAAATGTTGCAAGGGCTAGACTGAGTACCAGTGACTTATGTTTATGTAATCTTAGCAGGATTTCAGGCCAGACAAAAAGTTTGCAAGACGTGATGAATGTAACTGTAACTTTTCTGTACATCACCCCAAAAATTAAATTAAATTAAAAATTTTTAAAAGTTTGCGAGATCCTAACTCAACCAATAGATAGATGTGGTGGTGTGTACTTGCCATCTAAACTACAAGGTAGGCTAAGTTCAGAAGCATTAGAGTTTCTAGCCAATCTGGGAAAAAAAGACTCCCATTTCAACAGAAAAAAGGTATGGTGAAGCATATCTGTCTCCCGAGTAACAGTGGGAAATGTAAAGAGGAAAACCATAGTCCAGGCCAGAACAGGCAAAAAATAAGATCCTATTTTAAAATTTACCAGAGCTAAAGGCATTGGAGGCATGGCTCAAGTGGGAGTTTACTGCCTAGTAAAGACAAAGCTTTGAGTTCAAACCCAGATACGGTAAAATTGTTGTATGGGTTTAAGGTTAGCCATATTTTATGCATATATACACATATACATATACAAAGATCGTTAGAAGTTTTTTTTTCTTTAATACAGGTAGCCATCAGTTGTATTTCTGTATTTAAACTACAAACGCTAATGAGACTAGCCAAAAGTCTAACAGAAGCTTGATGACTTATGCTTTATCAGATCTTGGAGCTTAAGGTATAGTCCCCGATTTCCTTTCTTTTTTTAAAAATTTAATTTTGTTGTAAAGGTGATGTACAGGTACATAAGTAAGGTAATGAGCATATTTCTTGTCCAACATAGTTACCCCCTCCTTCATTTCTCTCCCACTTTGCTCCCAACCTCACTCCAAGTTGTAAAGTTCACTGTATCGCTGGCATTGGTTCACTCTGTCATTTGTCTCATCATTTTATTGGCCTTCCCTTCCCCAAATCAGATAAACATGTATATAAGACATAGGGTAGCAGAATCAAAAGCAGAGACAATAAGGAATACACCAAAAGGAAAAAAATAAATGAAAGAAAAAAGAAATACTTTCACACAGTACAGTAAAAAAAAACCCTCTTGTTTTCATATCTTGGAGTTCATTTCTACTACTATTTTTGTATATGGTTATATGTACATCACTATTGAGCTACTATGATCTGCTAGGTGTATTCTAGACATATGCTAATTTTTACAAATGAGGGAAACCATGGAGCCTATGTTTCTTTGGGTCTGGCTTACTTCATTTAATACGATTTTTTCCAAGTCTTTCCATTTCCTTATAAATGGAGCACTGCCATTCTTTAGAATTCCATTGTGTATACATACCACATTATCTGGATCCATTCATCTACTGAGGAGCATGTGGGTTGGTTCCATATCTTAGCTATAGTAAATAGTGCTGCAATGAACCTAGCTGTGCTTGTAACTTTAGTGTGCCCTTGTTTGTGATCATTTGGGGCAAAGGCCCAGGTGTGTAATTGCTGATCATAGAAGAGCTCTATATTTAGTCTTTTGAAGAACCTCCATGCTGGCTTTCCAGATTGGTTGAACCAGTTATTATTCCCACCAACAGTGTAGTAGCATTCCTTTCTGGACACAACCTGCCAGCATCCACTATTTTTTTTTCTTGATTATAGCCCTTCTAACTGGAGTGAGGTGAAATCTCAAAGTTGTTTTATTTTGCACTGCTTTTATGACCAGTGATGTTTAACATTTTTTCAGGTGTCTAGTGACCATCTTATTTCCTCTCCAGAGAAATCTCTTCAGTCCACTTATTAATGGGGTGGTTGATTTTTGAGGTTTTGTTACTGGTGGGTTTACTTTTTTGAGTGCTAGGTGTATTTTTTTTTGCCAGTCCCGGGCTTGAGGTCAGGGCCCAAGCACTGTCCTTGGACTTTCTCAATGTTAGAGTTCTACCACTTGAGCCTCAGCACCATTTCCAGCCTTTTTATATGTATGTGGAACCATGGAATCGAACCTGGGTCTTCGTCCATGCAAGGCAAGCACTCTACTACTAGGCCAAACTCCCATCCCTCTAGATGTATTTTTTATATGAGGCCCTTGTCTGTTGTAAAGCTAGTAAAGATCTCCCAATCCGTAGGCTTTCTATTTATCTTGCTATGTATGTACTTTGTCATGAAGAGCTCTGAAGCTTCATGCAATCCCATTGCAAATGTCTGCTATCTGATTCGTGTTTCTGCATCTTTACTGAGGAAGTATGGACAGAACCAAAGAGCCCTAGGTTATCCCCTATCTCTTCCTGTAATGTTTTCAGGGTATCTGTTCTTACCCTGAGGTCTTTGATGCATTTGTAGTTGATTGTGATACAGGGTGATATATAAGGCTCTAACTTTAATTTTCTGCATGTGTATAGCCAATTCTACCCAGCACCATTTGTTGAAGAGGCTACCTTTCTTCCATCTGATAATTTTGGCTCTATGTGTGGCCATAGGTCTCACACTTGCATTCTTTTAGAGTTTTATTTCAGTACTGGAGGCAGAACCCAGGCCTTGAAAGTGATAAGAAAGAACTCTACTACAGAGATGCATCGTGGGTTTCTTTGTTTGCTTGTGTTTTTTGCAGATAGGGTCATGCTCACTTTACAGGTTTTAGACTTGTAATTGTCCTGCCTCCACCTTCTTAGGAGCTTGAGATTATGGACATGCTTGCCACACCTGGCTCCTAGAAACTATAAATCTAATTTCTATCTTTATAGATAATTTCCATCTTTATAGATTTACCTATTTTATATTTTTCATATAAATGGAATCATATACTATGTGACCATTTGTATCTGGATTTTTTCATTTGGCTTATTATCAAAGTTTATCCATGTCATGGCATGTATCAATATTTCATTCCTTTTTATTACCAAGTAAACTCCTTTCATGAGTATGCAGAAATTTCCTAATTCATCTAATCATGGGCAGATTATTTCCAAAATAGATTATTTTGGCTACTGTGAAATAATATTATTATGAGTATCTCTTTTTTTTGGCAATACCAAGAATTGAACTCAGGGACTTGAGCTCGCTAGGCATAAGTTTTACCACTCAAATCACACCTCCAGTCCCTTTTGCACTGATTATATTGCAGGTGAGGCCAAGCTAGCCTGGCCTATGATCCTTAAGCTTGTGTTTCCCCATGTTGCTGGAGATGATAGCCATTTGCTATTGCACCCAGTCATTAGTTGAGATGAAGTCTCAAAACCTTGTATGCTTTGGTTGCCCTCAAATCACAAGCCGTGCCTTCCAAGTAGTTTAGGGATTACAGGCTTGAGTCACCACACTTGGCCTGTTATGAACATTCTGGACAATCATTTATTTGAATATGTTCCTTAGGGGTCTATATGTAAGAGCAGAATAGCTGAATCATAGGGTAATACTATATTAAAGTTTCTTCAAAACTTCCTGTTTGCCACCCTGAAAGTTCTACCTCACGACCAGTAATACATGAAAGTTTCAGTTGCTCTGAGTCCTCTGAAGACTTTCTATTCCCATTTTCCTTCAATTATACCACACTCTTTCGAAATTATTCTGTTGGTGCTGGTGGTGATAGTAAGGTTTGAACTAAGGGCCTTTTGCCTGCTAACCAAGTGCTTACCACACTGAGCTGTACCTTCAGCCCTCCTTCATTTAAAGATATACAAATGAGAGTGTGAAATTCTTTTGATTTGTATGTCCCTAATGACTAATGATGTTGGGTATTGTTTCATGTGCTGTGAGACATTCGTAAATATCCTTTTTACATTATATTTTTAGGGCCAGGAGTGTGGCCTGGTGGTAGAGTGATACCCTAGCATGCATGGAGCCTTAGGTTCATTCCTCAGTGCTATTGTTCAAGGGGTAGAGTGCTAACCTTGAGAAAGCCAAAGGACAGTGCCCAAGTCCCAAGTTCAGGTCCTAGGACTGGCACAAAAATTATATTTTTGTTTTTAAGTAGTTTACAAAGGGATTATGAGTAAACAAATCAGTTTATAAAGATAATACATCTTAATCCATGTCACTTATTTCATCATTCTCCCGCACATATCCGATCTTAACCCCTCCCTCTCAAATATCTTTTAAAGAAAGATTAGTGCTTATTTTTTGTAAATAGTTTTGTAAGAATGCTGTCATGTTTACTTATACACAATAGCAGGTTGATATATGAAATAGGAAAGGGAAGGTGGAAAAACAAGATGATTGGGAGGAGATGGGGGAGGGAAATGGGGACAAAAACATGAGAAGGTGTATCAATGTGTGAGAACTATCTGGTGAATGTAACTGTAACCCCTTTATACATTACCCTGACAATAAAATATAAATAAAATAAATCTGTAGTCCACAAAGTCCAAATTATTTACTCTGGCACTTTACAGAAATGTTTCCATCTGCCAAGTTAGATATTTGAGCTAGAAAATTGCAGAAGCACTTTACTTTTTTTTATTGTAAAGATTCATAGATCGGTGGGGTGGGGAGGGAAATGGGGACCAAGCCATTAGAAAGGGTATCAATGTATGTGAATTAATGCACCTACTATCTGGCGAATATAATGTAATCCTTCTATTAATTACAATAAAAATATTTGAAAAAAAGATTCATAGATCATTCTTTGGTTTGCCTCCATTTTATTACTAACAAAACTGGGGGCAGCAAGAGTCAAGATGAAGCAGGTTGTCCTAACTGTAATTCAAAAGAGATGGAAAGGAAGCTCTCTTATGTATTGTATGAGCCAATGGTTATTGTATGTAATGGACAGTATTAGAACAATCCAATGAACCTTTCAATTGTTGAAAACAATGGTAGATTATCATGGTTTACCACAATAAATTTTAGGAGATTTATTAGCAAGGGCTTCAAGAAAAAAAAAAAAAACTAAAGAAGAGTCAAAAGTCAGAACTATCTAAACAGATTATACAGAAGATATTTAACAACTTCTTCCTGGAATTCAGACTGTTATACATTCAGTGCTATAAGATTTTGATCACTATCACGATCTGTCTTATCTGTTGTCTCCAGTTATTTTTTTCTCAATCCATAAGTTTAGGAACTAATAGCAAAACTATGTTTTCTTGCACTAGGACTTGGAATTCATGGTTTTTGTTGTTGTTTTGTTTTGTTTTTTCTTTTGCCATTCCTGGGGCTTGAGCCAGTGCTCAGGGGCTCAGCACTGTGCTTGGGCTTTTTCCTTAAGGTTAGTGTCCTGCCACTTGAGCCATAGCACTACTTCCAGCTTTTCTATGTATGTGGTACCGAAGAATCGAACCCGGGTCTTTGTGCATGCTAGGCAAGCACTCTACCACTAGGCCAAAAACCCTGGCCCCAGGAACTCATGCTTTTTGATCAAGGCTGGTGTTTTAACAATTCAACCAGACTTCTATTTCTTATTTTTGTTGTTGTTGTTAATCATATTTGTCTTCCCTGGCTATCACTGAAACCCGATCTTCATATCTTAAGACTCCTGAATTGTGAGGATAACAAGCATAAACCACAAGTGTTAGGCTTCAGTATTTCTAAAATCCCAGCATACTGATTTTGACTTTGACTGACAATGCTGTAATCAAATGAAAATACCACCAGGAAAAAGTTATACATCAAAGATTACATTAAAAAGTTCAGATTTAAGGATAAATCTTATAAACCCAGCTAAATAAATATGGTCACAGTATAGATTTAACACAAATAAGAATTTACTTTGTTAGAAAAACCCAGAAGTGTCTTTTATGACAGGAGTCATAAATCATATGAAGAGGAATCTATCTACAAGAATGCTTGTCTACTTGAGGTGCATATAAAATTCATTATTAAAACAGGGAAATATACATTTATGTTCATGTGCTGTCTAATCAACATCTACAGGTACACTTAGAAACACTTTCTGAAAAGCTAATTTATCATCTACTCTATAGAATTATATTGAATTATACTTAAATTTATAATTTTAAAAATTTATACAAGACTACAGTATTAATAATTTTAAGAGAAATTTTAGCATCCCTGAAAACTTCCTTACAAGCAACACAAATAAAATAATGTTCTCTTGCTTGACTCATAGCTCTAGCCACATCACACGACCTATAAGAAAGTGACAAGGTCATCTAAAAGATCATAGTGAAAATAATATAGTCAGAGACAAAAAGAAAGACTGTCAGAGAGATTAAATAAATTCTGAGTCACTATTTTTCTAGAAGATATTAGGTAATAATCTTTATTCCAAAGTGGCTCATGAAATACTAATTCTACTGGTAGATATTTCTAATCACACAATGACAAACATCATATACTGACATTAATTGGAATATTACCAACTCAACTTTAGAGAAAGGTAAGAAATCAAAATTACCCTTTATAAAGCTATTACTTGTCAGAATTTCTGGCTACACTAACAAAGGATGAAGGACTGACAGCAAAATACCCATCCATCTCCAACATTTACTAGAAACTTCTATAGAATCGCAGATGAATCTCCATACTGAGAAAACTTATGAAATCCATCTAAAAATAAACAGAATAAAAAATATGACTATAATCTATTTGAGAAGGGGCTTATAATTTTTATATAGGAAAATAATCCCTGAGTAAAAACCATTTGCCTTTTTTTCAGGAGATCAAAATTCTTGAGGAAAACAATTTATTATGAGGATAATAATAAATAGTTAGGTTTAAATAGTTTTTTTGGGGGGGGGATCACGGGACTTGAACTCAACCTGGGCCCTGTCCCTGAGCTCTTCAGCTGAAGGTTACCACCTTACCCTTGAGCCAAGCCCCACTTCCTGTTTTCTAGAGGTTAATTGGAGGTAAGAGTCTCAAGTCCTATTGTGCCCAGGCTGGCTTTGAACCTTCATCCTCAGATCTCAGCCTCCTGAGTAGCTAGGATTACAGGTGTGAGCCACCACATACAGCTAGGTTTAAATAGTTTTAAAAGTGCATTCTCCAGAATGCAAGGATAAAGAAATACTTTGAGAGTTCTGGCAATGCTAAATATTAAAATAATTTAAAATTACTTTATCCAATGTAAACATTGCAATAAAAATAAAGAAGCACGTGGCTTTTAATTTTTTAATTAATTTTATTGTCAGGCTGTTGTATACAAGGGTTACAGTTACATTCAAGCGGTAATGGGTACATTACTTGTTGAATATTGATACCCCTTCCCATGTTTTTCTCCCATTTTTCCTCTCCCCACCCCTTCCCAATCATCTTGTTTTTCCCCTAAAGCAAGGTCAACTAATGTTTGTTCAAATTCAGATTAAATCTTCTGCTGTCGTTTCTGGACATGTAATTAAATTCCTTTAGATAGAATGGTGATTGGAAAGGCCAGAGCTCAAGTCTTATTCAGGGTATGTATTTCTGCTCATCTAAAATTTCAAAACAAGTACAATACTGTAGCATGTGTCCAACCCTTGATTGCCATCAAAATCAGCTCAATTATGCATTTTCATGTTATAAACGCCAGCCATAAAATAACTGAAGGCCTTAATACATTGTGTCACCATTTATTTACTTGTGAGTGTGGGCTCTGTGTGTGGTGTGTGTGTGTGTGGTGGGGGGGGTGGTAGGCTAATACAGGAGCATGAACTTTGGGGCCTTTTGCTGTCCCTTACGTTTTTACTCAAGATCGGTACTCTACAATTTGAGAGACTCTTCCACTTCTGGCTTTCCACTGATTAACTGGAGGTAAGATTCTTTTGTATTTGTCTTCAAATTGGTATCCTCAGATTTCTGCCTCCTGAATGGCCAAGGTTACAGGACTATCATTTATTTTTTTAATCTGAGATTTTGTTAAGATACTATAGTAGTTCCACTTTAAAATAAGTTTCCTGCTAGTTTACACTATGCTTGAGGATGAGTTAATGAATGAAACAATGATTTAGAATTATAAGATGAGCTATTCAAACTTATTCATATTTAGACTTACTTGTACAAAACAAGATTTTTCTCCAAACTATGTATCCAACCAAAATACAGAAATAGAATAGATGTTGAGACATATAGAGAGGATTACTACCACCTATAAGCTCCATTCTCAAATCTTGGGGATCATTATATCAAGAGCCTTTCCATTTTATAAATTTACTTACAAAGTAAATTATACCCATTAGACTGAGTTTCATATATAGATAATGAGGGAAATTTGGTGAACAATGATGTGCTCTGAATTAATTATATATGTTTCAAAAAGCACATGGAAATATTTCCAAAATACATTTAAAATATGTGTGGCTGTATCAAAATGTGTTTGCATGTAATATAACTTTTCATGAAAAGTAAAAGAAAGATATTTGTGTCTTGTTCATTCTATGATGTCAATATTTTAGATACAACATTCAATATGAAACATAGTGGGGGAACACCTTAATACAGTATGGAAACATGCCTTAGTGGAAATAAGTGAATATAATAAAAGGTGAATGAGACTTTTTAGTTTTAAAGATTACGTCTGAAGTAGACTATTATTAAAAGTAGAGTAGAAAATGAAGAGCATAAAGATAGTGAACACAGGCATGTCCATCAAAAACGGTGGAAGGGTACTTCTATCTGAAAAGTCAAAGCTTTGACTTCTGGAAAGACTAACAAAGAGGAAGGAATGGTGCTCATGGTATATAATAAACTTAGCAAATTCTCAGAATATGGCTCAGCATAGACTAATGAATAATTGTGTTATGGTATTCTATTTTACTGAAAGAACAATCATGTAGTCAAAAACAGATTCCTTAAGTCCTGCTCAATGAAGAAAAATTATTTGAGGGGTACTTTGCAGAGGGCCAAAAGTTTCTACTTATTTGAGTGGACACGAACAGAAAAGGAACAAAGAACAAAAGCTGAATGAAGAGAACAACCAAACTAATTGGCAATTAAATGAATAAAAACCTTGAGGCTGTAGAGTTTGAGAGAAGTCTGTAGATTTGAAACTCTTGCTATGGTAGAAATTTCAATTTAAAACATTTGAGTGCCTGCTGCCAGTAGCTCATGCATATAATCCTACTCAGGAAGCTGAGATCTAATGATCATGATTCACAGCACCTGAGCATGAAAATCTGTAACACTTACCTCCAATTAACCATTAAAAATACAGATGTGGAGCTATGGCTCAAGTGATAGAATTTATTTAGCCTTGAACACAGAAGCAAGAGTGCAAGGGTACAACTACTCTAAAGATAATAATAATAGTAAGGCTTTGAGTTTAAGCTCCAGTGCTAGCACAAAATAAAGCAATAAAGTCAAATAAAGTTTTACTTCGGTTGATGATTGAGTAATGGTTTTCAACAAAGTAACACAAAAGTCAAAAATAATCTTTCAGGATCCTAGACAATAGATAAACAGAGATTGAACTATGAGAGATTGGAAACAAATGAATTGACTCTAATTCTTGCCCTTGCTTATCTGTGAGCAAGTTTTTAGGCTGCTGCGTAAGGAAAAAAGAACCTAGAAGGAGGATAGCAAACTGAGTTGGGGAGACAGAAGAACTGAGAGTCTGGAAAGATCAAGGTTATTTAAAGTTCACAGAGTAAAGCACTTGGAAAGAAAAGTAGCAGCACAGAAAGAAAATTCAACAAATCTCTAACAGTTCCCACTTGAGTATTCCAGTGGAGGACTAATCAGTGCATGCGGGTAAGAAAACTACCCAAGGGCCGGGATAGGGGGGCAAGCATCCAAAAGGATTAGAGAAAGCAACACTCGGTGATCACAACACAGTAATAATAGCTAGTGTGCCAATAAGAGTGGAAAAAACTCATAATTTGCAAGGCATTTGGTACAATGCTTAATAGAACACTTCCTTGGAAGTGGGGCATAATTAGCACAAGTCTGAGCTCTGTTCTATGTCTAAATAATCTTAAAACTAATACCTAGAAGAATTAAATATTTCCTAGTAACATAGCTTCATTTTAGAGCTGAACTATTACTTTTGGAGTACAAAAATGTCCAATGCATACAAAACCAAAATCTTTTGTGTATCCTAGACTACCAAAACCTATGAAAATAATATGTTTAAAGTCCAAAAATTGTACTAGAAAACTACTGGAGCTAATAAAGAAATTGAGCAAGGTTTCAGATTCAAAATCAGCACATAAATCATAAGCACTACTCTATGCCAACAGTGGATTGTATGAACTAGAAATCAAGAAAGCAATTCCATTTATACTATATAAAAATATACAGGAATAAGTGAAACCATAGAACACAAAATCTGTACAATGGAAATTATTCAATAGGATTTCAAAAACTGAACAGGACACAAAAAGGTAGAAATACAGGACTCAGTAATGGCAGTACCTGCTACCATACCCAGATCCTGGAATTCATCCTCAGAAGTGGAAAAAAATGGGCAAGATATCTACTGATTTGTAGACTGGATGTAATCCTTATCAAATGTTATTCTTCACAGAACTATAAAGAAACCCCAAAATTCTAAAATTTAAATGAGGTTAATGTCATTCTGAACAGAAAGCATAATGCAGGAAACATTCTGTTATCTGATTTGAAACATAATACAGACTTGTAGTAATCTGAACAGCATGGTACTGGCAAACAACAGACATAAAGATCAATAAAACAAAATTAAAGATTCTAGGCTTGGGAGTTTAACCTAGTTGTAGAGTGCTTGCCTAGCATGCACGAAGACTTGGTTCGATTCCTCAGTACTACACACATAGAAAAAAGCCAGAAACGGTGCTGTGGCTCAAGTGGTAGATCTCTAGCCTTGAGAAAGCCCAAGGACAGTGCCCAGGCTTTGAGTTCAAGGCCCAAAACTGGCAAAAAAAAATAAAGGTTCTAAAAGTAAATGTATCACCTCTGACAAATTTTGACAAAGATACTAAGAATATGTCTCTTATTAAAGAAAGTCTTTTCAGTAAATAGTGTTGGAAAAATTGTATATGTACATACAAAAATAAAGAGGCTACAACTCTATCTCTTATAAGTTACAAGGAGCAAGTCAAAATGGATTAAACATTCAAGTGACTGAAATTATAAAACTAATAGAAAGAAATCATAAGGGGAATTCTGCTGAGTGAAAGTGGCTCACAGCTGTAATTGTGGCTACTCAGGAGGCCAAGATCTGAGGATCATGGCTCAAAACTACCCCATCAGTAAAATCCATGAGAATATTAATTCTAATAAACGACTCAGAAAAATCCAGAAGTGAAGCTGTTCCTCAAGTTGTACAGCACTTTCTTTGAGCAAAAGCAGCTCCAGGACAGCACACAGGCACACAGGCCACGTTCAAACCCCACCCCACCTCTCCCTCTCCCTCTCCCTCTGTGTTTCTCTCTCTCTGCCTCTCTCTCTGCCTCTCACTCTGTCTCTCTCTGTCTCTGTCTGTCTCTCTGTCTCTGTCTCTGTCTCTGTCTCTCCCCCCCCCACTCTCTCTCTCTCTCTCTCTCTCTCTCTCACACACACACACACACACACACACACACACACACACACACACACACGGAAATTCTTTAGGACACTTGAAGAGGAAAGAAATTTTTTTGACAAGATCCCACCCTGCCATGCTCCTAAAAAAAAGTAAGGAAAACTAGACAAATAAAATTACATAAATCTAAGAAAAGCAGAAACATTTGTACTGTGTACATCTGATCTAGAAAGTATAACGGACTCCAATACTCAACAGCAAAAAAAAAAATAAACAAGAAAAAAATTAAAATGGCCAATAGATCTAAGTAGACATTTGCTAAAACATGCATACAAATGACCCATAAGTATAATAGCAGGGAAATGTAAATCAAACCCACAACAAGATACCATTTCATGCAGAATGGCTAATATAAAAATATAACAAGTGCTGGCAAAGATCTGGAGAAAAGGAACACTAAGTTGTTGTTAGTAGGACTATAAATTAGTACAGCCACTCTGGAAAACAGGCTCTTCAAAAATTTAAAATTAGAACTACCATATGATCCAGTCATCCTACTACTGGGCCTACATCCAAAGGAAATCAAATCAGTGTGTTGAAGAGCCATCTACATTCCCGTGTTCATTGTAGTATTACCCACAATAGCTAAGAAATAGAAACATAAGTGTCCAACACTGATGAACTGATAAAGAAAATGTGCTACATATGCACAATAGAAAAATATTAGGTGAAAAACGGAATTGAGTTCTGTCATGTGCTTCAACAGGATGAAACTGGGAGATCTTTATGTCTAGAGAAATGACCCAGGCACAGAAACACAAGTACTTCATGTCTTCCCAGGTGTGGAATCTAGAAACATTGAGTGAAAGTAGAGAAAGGAAGAAAGGTTAATCAACAATAGTGATTTATGGCTAAATAGGAGAAGGAGGGTCTGCTACATTATTGTATAGCATAATAAAAATAGACAAGTATGAATTATATATTTCTAAAGCTAAAAATGATCTTGAGATTTTTGAGATTTTTTTTCAGCATAAAGATATACTATTTGAGGAGATAAATGTGTAACCTGATATAATCATTATAAAAGATTGTGTGTGTGTGTGTGTGTGTGTGTATGTGTGTTTGTGTGTGTGTGTCCTAGGGTTCAAACAGAAGGTGTGGGTGCTGTTATCTTTATTACTAAAGCTACTACTTGAGAATCATCTCCACTTCCAGCTTTTGGGGGTTATGGACTTTCATACTCAGACTAGCTTTAACTGTGATCCTTGAATCTCAGCAAGCTGAGTAGCTAAGATTGTAGGTGTAAGCTTCAGAAGATAGATGATAGATAGATAGATAGATAGATAGATAGATAGATAGACAGACAGACAGACAGACAGACAGACAGACAGATAGATAGATAGATAGATAGATAGATAGTAGATAGTAGATAGAAAACAGACATAAAGAAAAGGCAACAATAGAATGGGAGAGATAATTAGCAAATCATATCTCTGAGAATTGATTAATTGCAGAATATACAAGCAACTCCTACAACTGAATACACAGGAAAAAATTCAAATCAAAAATAGGTAAATGACTTAAATGGATATTTTCTCAGAGAAGATACATAAATGCCCAATTAAAAACATAAAAAGCTGTTCACATTACTGTTTTTAGGGAAATGCTAATCAAACCCCCCATGAGATAGCACTTCATACCCATTAAGAAAGATATTTAAAAATAACAAGTGAGGATGTAGAGAAATGGGAACTCACGGTAGAATACTATAGTCGAGTGGTTCTTTGCATTTTAAGTATATAATTAGTATTATTATCTAGAAATCTCACATCCCATCCAAGCATATTACTAAAGAACTAAAATAATGACTCAAGTATATGTATAACAGTGTTCATAACATTAGTCACATAGCCAAAAGGTAGGGGAAAATCAATACTTGAATAGATAAGGAAACTGTTGTTTTCATACAAGGGAATATTACTGCTCAGCATTAAGAGAGAATAAATTAGGATAAATATTATGACATGGCTAAACCTTAAAAAAATCTGTGGTAAATGAAAATAACAAGCTGAATGCTAGTTGTCCACGCCTATAAACCCTAGTAGCTTAGGCAACTGATATTTGAGGATCACAGTTTAAAGCCATCCTGGGCAGACAAATGTGAGACAATCCTATGTCCAATTTACTACCAAAAATGTAGAAGTATACAACAGTGGCTCAAGTGATAG
Source organism: Megascapheus bottae (assembly GCF_031878675.1). Taxonomy (NCBI): domain Eukaryota; kingdom Metazoa; phylum Chordata; class Mammalia; order Rodentia; family Geomyidae; genus Megascapheus; species Megascapheus bottae. The sequence continues at coordinate 41,847,098 of NC_143547.1, forward strand.
AGCACTAGCTTTGAATGGAAAAAGCTAAGAAAGAGTGAGAAGCCCTGAGTTAAAGCCCAGTATCAGCACCATAATTTTTTTTAAAGCCAATCACAAATAACTGTGCATTTTGTGATTCAATATGTATTTTAAAAAATCAACCACAGATATAAAGTAGATTATTGACTTCCCAGGAATTGGGAGAGGGTAAAATGGGGAGGGATGCTATCTAATACTTACCAAAGTTTAGGGTTGCTGATACAAACATTCTAGAATTAGATAGTGGTGAAAGTCACACAATATTTTGAATATAATCAAAACCAATAAATGGTACTTTAAAATGGTTTAGATGGTGAATGTCATCATGTAGGCTTTGCCTCAATAAAAAATTACCATATACAAGCCGGGCTCTGGTGGCTCCTGCCTGTAATCCTAGGACTCAGGAGGCTGAGGTCTGAGGATTATGATTCAAAGACAGACCAGGCACTAAATTTCTTGAGACACTTATCTCCAACTGACCACCAGAAAACAGGACATGATACTGGGAAGGCACCCAGGCCCAGAGTTCAAGCCCCTTGACAAAAAAAAAAGGAAATGAAAATTAGTGCTTGCCGAAGTAAGCCAGACTCAAAGGAAGTTAAGACGCAATGGTTTCCTTCATTCATCATAACCAATAGCTCTAATAGCAAAGATTTGCAATAGAGCAAAAACTTGATACATAAAGCCATATAGTATGAAGCTAATTGAAAGGACCTCTAGGATATTGAAACAAAAGCCATATAATGAATGATTGCTGTCCTTCAGGTGCTATGTTATCTCTCATCTCTTTTGCTGTTCCTTTGTTATCTCATATTATCTCACTTTGTTATCTGATATATTGGATACATTTGTATTTGGTTATTTGAAATTGGACAGGGAAGGGGGGAAAACCAAGAGAGGGGGTGGGGGAGGGTAATGGGGACCAAGACATGTGGAAGGGTATCAATGTATGTGAATTAATGCACCTTCTATCTGGTAAATATCATGTAACCCTTTTATTAAATACAATAAAAATATTTAAAAAAATAAATAAATAAATAAAATAAAAGAAGTAACACAGAGCTTGGACAGAAGGTGAATCCTGGAATCAGACAGGCCAGGCCTGCTTCCTTTGGTTAGCTGTAACTTCAGCATCTATGGCACTTTCTGTGTGTGTCACAGATAGCGGGAATGCAGGGAGCATTTATCCAAGGTATTTAAAATCAATTGGAAAAATTTGAGGATTAGAAACAAAAAATTCCACCTTAAATTTGTGATTGTTGTTCTTGATATACTATGTGAAGCTATTTCTTTTCTTTTCTTTTTCCCTTAAGGTTTATCTCATGTCGTTGTTGTATCTGACTTTGGTACCTAGTATATTGTATATACATTTATTTGTTTATTTGAAAAAAAGGAAAGTAAGGGAAAAACATGATGAATAGGAGCAAGTCGGGGGAGGAAAAGTAGGAGAAAAACATGAGAAGAGGTAACCATGTTCAAGAAGTAATGTACCCATCACCTGATGAATGTAATTATAATTCCTCTGTATATCACCCCAACAATACAATAAAATTTTTTTCAAAAATCAAAAAGAAAATTAGTGCTTGCCTAGCATGAATGAAGACCCAGGTTCGATTCCTCAGTACCACATACATAGAAAATTATCAAATGAGACCACACATGTTTAAAAAAATTACCTAATTGAAACTAAGATTGCAGAAATTAAATCATAAGATAAAGAATAGGTGGGTCTGTCTCCAGGTATGCAAGGCTGGTTCAACACTTGAAATATCAATTCATAGAATTTACTATGTCAACAGAATAAGAAGTTCATATGATCATATCAACTGACTAAAAGGAAGCATTTGAAGAAATCCAATAGCCAGTCATGAAAACAGACTCTGCAATTAGGATTACAGTGGTAGTTTGTCAGGTTGTTAAAATACATCTCTGGAAGATTACAATAGCTCAAAATCAATGTACATACGGTCACATAGGATGAGTCTAAATGAAATGAATTCTAGGATATGGAAACAAGAGGTTTATCATGCATGATTGTTAACGTACTATGTTATTTCTCTTCTTTTTGTTTTGTCCTTATGGTTAATATCGTGTTGTTACCCTGTATCTGACTTTGTTATCTGGTATTTTGTATACATGTTTGCTTGTTTATTTGAAATAGGAAAGGGAAGGGGGAAAACAAGATAATTAGAAGGTGGGGGGGGGGGAAACAGAGACAAAAACATGAGAAAGGGTATCAATGTGTGAGAAGTAATGTACCTACTACCTGACGAATGTAACTGTAACCACTCTATACATTATCTCAACAATAAAATAAAAAATAAAAAAAGAACATCTCTGGAGTTTGACAGCTAACATCATAGTGAGTGGCATGGTTAGAGTGACTTAGGCATGGACCAGTGGAACATCAGTAGAACAGAATGGAGAATCTAGATAATTTATTTTTTTAAATAGATTTAGTGAGCTATAATTCACATATGCTAATTTTTTTCCTTTTAAGTAGTTCTAATATGTAGTTACATACTGTATCATTTGCGTAATTATCCATTCCTAAAGAATACTCATATCTAGTAGTAGCTACTTCTTCCCTTTCTCATTCTAGTTACTGCAATCACTAATTGAATATTTTTATCTAGATATATTTTCCTACTTTAAACATTTTATAGAAACCGAATTATAAAATGTATGATTTTTTTGTGGCAGTCCTGGGGTTTGAACACAGGGACAATGCACTGTCCTTGAGCTTTTGTGTTAAAGATTAAAATTCTACCACTAGAGCCATAGCCATACTTCGGGCTTTTTTGTTGTTGGTGATCATCAGATCTCAGCCTCCTAAATAGTAGGGTTGCAGGTATGAGCCAATGACCCTTGGCATGACTTTTGATTCTACATTTTTTTGTCAGAATTGGGGCTTCAATTCAAGAGTTTGTCTCTTACTCAAGCTCCTGAATATCTAGGATTATAGGTGTGAGCCACAACCGTCTTGCCCCCCACTCTATCTTTATATATGTATATATATGCATGTGTGTGTGTGTGTGTGTGTGTGTGTGTGTGAGTGTGTGTGTGTGAATCATGAGGTTTGGGCTTGGGACCTGAGCTCTCTCCTGACCAATTTTTTTTAATTTTAAATATTTATTTTTTATTGTAATTAGTAAAAGGGTTACATGATATTTGCCAGATAGAAGGTGCATTAATTCACATACATTGATACCCTTTCACATGTCTTGGTACCCATTTCCCTCCCCCCCAACCCCCACCCGTCTTGGTTTTCCCCCCCTTCCCTATCAAATTTCAAATATCCAAATACAAATAAATTCAATATATCAGATAACAAAGTGAGATACTATACCAATATGAGATAACCAAGGGACAGCAAAGGAGATGAGAGACAACATAGTACATTAAGGACAACAATCATTCATTATATGGCTTTTGTGTCAATATCCTGGAGGTCCTTTCAATTAGCTTCACATTATATGGCCTTATGTATCAAGATTTTGTTCTATTGCAGATCTCTGCTAGGAGAGCCCAAGGTTTCTACTGATTATGACAAATAAGGGAAACCATTGAGCCTAAGTTCCTTTGAGTCTGGCTTACTTCACTTAATATGATTTTTTCTAAGTCTTTCCATTTCGTAACAAATGGGTTGATGTCATTCTTTCTGACAGCAGCATAGAATTCCATTGTGTACAAATACCACAACTTGTTGATCCACTCATCAACTGAGGACATCTAGGTTGGTTCCATATCTTTGCTATGGTGAATAGTGCTGCAATGAACATTGTTGTGCTAGTGGATTTAGTATGTCCTTGTTTCTGGATGGTTGGGTAAATGCCAAGGAGTGGAATTGCTGGGTCATAGGGGAGTTCTATGTTTAGCCTTTTGAGGAACTGCCACACTGCTTTCCATAGTGGTTGAACGAGTTTGCACTCCCACCAACAGTGTAGTAGTGATCCCTCCTGGCCACATCCCCTCCAGCATCTGTTGTTATTCGTTTTCCTGATCCTGGCCATTCTAACTGGAGTGAGGTGGAATCTTAGAGTTGTTTTGATTTGCATTTCTTTTATGACCAGAGATGTGGAGCATTTTTGTTTCTTCTTCAGAGAAGACTCTCTTTAAGTCTTTGGCCCATTTTTTAATGGGATGGTTGTTACTTTGGAGGTTAGTTTTGGAGTGATTCAATTTTTTGAGTTGTTGATATATTTTAGATATGAGGCCTTTGTCCGTTGTTTGGTTGGTGAAGATCTTCTCCCACTCTGTAGGCTTCCTGATTAGTTTACTAGCTATGTCCTTTGCCATACAAAAGCTCTGCAGTTTAATGCAGTCCCACTTATCCAGCCTATCTCTGATTTGTTGTTATTCTTGGTCCTTATTAAGAAAGTTTCGACCTGTGCCAAGGAGGCCTAGTGTATCTCCTATTCCTTCCTGTAAAGTTTTCAGTGTGTCAGCTTTTACCTCCAGGTCTTTGATCCATTTGGAGTTAATTCTAGTGCAAGGTGACAAAGAAGGATCCAACTTATTTTTCTGCAGGTGCTTAACCAGTTCTGCCAGCACAACTTGTTGAAGAGGCTGTCTTTCTTCCATTCTATTTTTTTGGCTCCCTTGTCAAAGATTAGGTGGCCATAGGTCTGTGGTTTAATATCTGGGTCCTCAGTTCTATTCCATTGGTCTTCAGGCCTGTTCCTGTGCCAGTACCAAGCTGTTTTGAGAATTATAGCTCTGTAATACAGTCTAAAGTTTGGAATTGAAATTCCTCCAGCGCTGTTCTTTCTGCTAAGAAGTGTTTTTGCTAGACGGGGTCTTTTATTATTCCATATGAAATTTTGGATTGCCTCTTCTATTTCTTTAAAGAATGACATTGGGATATTGATGGGTATTGCGTTGAATTTGTAGATAGCTCTTGGCAAGATTGTCATTTTCACAATGTTGATTCTTCCAATCCAGGAGCATGGGAGGTTTTTCCATTTCCTTAGTTCTGCTTTAATTTCCTTTTTTAGGGTTTTAAAGTTTTCGTCAAAAAGGTCCTTTACATTCTTAGTTAAGCTAATTCCTAGGTACTTTATTTTCTTTGAGGCTATTGTGAAAGGAGTTTCTTTCCTGATTATTGCCTCGTTCCTCTCACTGTTGGCATAAAGGAAGGCAGTTGATTTTTGAGGGTTGATTTTATAGCCTGCTACTCTTCCAAAGCTTTGAATCAGCTCAAAGAGCTTGGGAGTAGAGTCTATAGGATTCTTTAAATACAGAATCGTGTCATCTGCAAAGAGGGATAGTTTTATTTCCTCTTTCCCTACTTGGATCCCCTTTATGCTTGCTTCTTGCCTTATTGCACTGGCTAGGAATTCTAGTACTGTGTTAAAGAGTAGTGGAGAGAGTGGGCATCCTTGTCTCGTTCCTGATTTTAGAGGGAATGGCTTTAGATTTTCACCATTAAGTGTAATACTAGCAGTAGGTTTCTCATACACAGCCTTTATTACATTGAGGAATGTTCCATGGATTCCTAGTTTCTCCAGAGCTTTTAACATAAAGGGGTGTTGGATCTTGTCACATGCCTTTTCCGCGTCTATTGAGACAATCATGTGATTTTTGTCTTTGCTCCTGTTGATGTGTTGAATTATATTAATTGATTTGCGTATGTTGAACCAGCTTTGCCTCCCCGTGATGAATCCAGTTTGATCATAGTGTATAATTTTTTTGATGAGTTGTTGTAGACAGTTGGCCAGTATTTTGTTGAGAAGTTTTGCATCGATGTTCATCAAAGAAATAGGTCTATAGTTCTCTTTCTTTGATGAATCTCTGTCTGGTTTGGGGATGAGGGTTATACTGGCTTCATAGAATGAGTTTGGTAAGGAACCTTCATTTTCAATTTCGTTGAAGAGCTTGAGGAGTATTGGTGTGAGCTCTGCTTTGAAGACCTTATAGAATTCAGCTGTGATTCCATATGGCCCTGGGCTTTTCTTAGGTGGAAGTTCTCTAATTGCCATTTCTATTTCAGAGCTTGAAATAGGCCTGTTGAGTTGGCTTAGTTCTTCTTGGTTCAGTGTGGGTATGTTAATATTGGCTAGGAATTCATCGATTTCATCTAGATTCTCAAATTTGTTGGCATAAAGGTTTGAGAAGTATTCCCTCATGATATTCTGGATCTTGGTAATTTCTGTCGTGATATTACCATTTTCATCTGAGATTTTATTTCGGTATGCTCTCTTCTTTAATTGGTAAGATTTGCTAAGGGCTTGTCAATTTTGTTAATTCTTTCAAAGAACCAACTCCTTGTTTTGTTGATTCTTTCTTTAGTTCTTTTGGATTCCAAATCATTTAATTCTGCTTTGATTTTAATAATTTGCTTTCTTCTACTGGGATTAGGGTTGGTTTGTTGCTCTTTTTCCAGGAGCTTAAGGTGAGACATTAACTTGTTGGTTTGCAATTTTTCCAACTTGTTGTTGTAGGCGCTCAGCGCTATAAATTTTCCTCTGAGTACTGCCTTTGCTGTGTCCCAAAGGAGTTGGTTTTTTGTGTGCTCCTTACTGTTAAATTTCATAAACTGTTGGATTTCTGTTCTGATCTCTTCGATGACCCATTGGTGATTCAACAATGTGTTGTTCAGTCTCCATGAGTTACAGGGTTTTCGTTGGTGGAGATGTGTGTTCAGTTCCAGTTTGATGCCTTTGTGGTCTGAGAGTGTGCATGGAATAATTTCAGTGTTTCTTAATCTGTCCAGGTTTGTTTTATGGCCTAAGATGTGATCTATTTTGGAAAATGTTCCATGTGCTGCTGAGAAAAACGTATATTGTGTTGTTTCTGGGTGGAATATTCTGCAGATGTCTGTTAGAGACTTTCAGATATTCCTATCCAGGCTGGCTTTGAACCACAATCCTCATATCTCATCCTCCTGCATAGCTAGGATTATAAGCAAGAGCTAACAGCACCTGCCCACGTCTATATTAGCATTTTCAGCACTAATCCATTTTTCTCTCTTTTTTATTGCATTTTATTGTTGGGATAATGTATAGAGGAGTTACAATTACATTTGTCAGGTAATGATTACATAACTTCTCAAAAACTTGATACACTTTCTCATATTTTTGTTGCTCTTTTCCTTCCCCCACTCCCTCCCAATCATCTTGTTTTTCCCCTTCACTTCCTTATTTCAACTAAACAAATGAGTGTATATACAGTATACCAGGTAACAACGTCAGACACACTAACATGTGATTAACCATAAGTGTGAAAAAATAGAGAAAAGAAATAGACATAGTACATTAAGAACAGCAATCACAAAGAAAAACTCTTGTTTCCATAATCTAGAGTTCATTTTTCTTTATGGCTTGCTATTTAACCAAAGAAGACAAGCCATTCAATAGAACAAGAACATTACTCTCAACAAATGATACTGGAGAAATTGAGCATCTACCGACAGAAAAAAATGATGTTGAACTACTTTTCACCTTTTTAAAAAAATAATTCAACATGGATTATAAACTGAGATATAACATAAAAGAACATAAGTATAAGGAAATAAGTGGGGGCAAATTTATACTACTTTGATGAAGACAACATAAAGCTTCAGTGTTCAAGACAGTATGTTATTGTGCAAAGACAGTCAAATGTAGTACATTGAACCCAGGTTGACCAACTCTTACACTGTCTGTTTTCAACCCAAGTGACAAAGCAATAAATTAAATGAAACAACAGTTCATCAGAAAATTTTGTTGAAACAAGTGAATATCCATATGCAAATAAATGAATAAACCTTTTCACATACTCTGTTTTAAAAGTAAGTAAATATTGACCATGGACTTAAATTTAAGAGGTAAAAACATAAATCTTCAAAGTCAAAAGATAGGAGAAATTTTCAGTGTATTTTGGTTAACCAATGATCTCTTAAATTTTATATAAAATCCATAGAAAGTGTGAAACTGAATTTCACAAACATTAAAAATGTTTGCCCTTACAAAGACATTCTTATGAAGGACTAAGGGTACAGCTCAGTGGTTGAATTCTTTCTTGCCTATCATGCATGAGACTCAGAATTTGATCAATAACACAGAGAAGGAAGGAAGGAAGGAAGGAAGGAAGGAAGGAAGGAAGGAAGGAAGGAAGGAAAGGAGGGAGGGAGGGAGGGAGGGGAGGGGAGGGGAGGGGAGGGGAGGGGAGGGGCGGGAACTTATGTCAAGAATATGTAAGGATAGTTTGCTAATCAATAAGAAGACAAAGAACCTAATAATATAGACAATCTGAAAAAAATTGATGGAATAAAATGTATTTGGATAGTAAATAATACATCATTATCACTAGAAATTAGAGGAAATATAAACTAAAACTATTATGATATAATATTCTACATACCCTAGAATGACTATAGTATATAGGATCTATTGTATCAAAAAAAGTTATAGGACAACAGGAACTCTCATACACTGCTAGTATTAATTCAAATTTGGAAGGAATTAATAATTACTTAGCAGTTAAAATTACATGTATCATGTATCTGAGAGGGAGGAGAATGCCCTCATAATATTGAATACATTTCCAATTTTCCTGAAAGCAGGAAAATTGACAGAAGGGGTTGTATTGGGAGGGATGGGGGAAAGATGTGACATGGATCTAGACACGTGGTATTTATAGACTGCTTTGTTGAAGGGGAACCTCTTTGTATAATTACTTAAAGAAAATAAAAATATGATTTTAAAAGCTGTATCAAATGTCCAAGTCCTCTCATTATCCATTTATCTGAGACTCTTTTTTTATCTTTTTTTTGCCATTCCTGGGCTTGAGCTCAGGGCCTAAGCCCTGTCCTTGGACTTTCTCAAGGCTAGAACTCTACCACTTGAGCCTCAGCACCACTTCCGGCTTTTTCTATGTATGTGATACTGAGGAATCGTACCTGGGTCTTGTGCCTGCTAGGCAAGCACTCAACCACTAGGCCAAACTCCTGGCCCTCACTGTCCATTTATCTAAGAGAATATAAATAATATACACACAACCACTTGTATACAGTTGCTCAGGCATTTACTTTTAAGGCAAAGTAAAAGAAATCAATCATTGACCAACATTTGAAAGAAAAAAGTAAATTTGTATATTTATGCAATATACTGCTATTTAAAAATAAAAGAATGCACTATTTATATGCCAAATTGAATGAATGGATATATATGTGGTAAACAGAAGATATCAAGTAAGGATTTCATACTACATTAAGCCATTAATGTAAAACTATAATATGTAAACTTATTGTAATGTCAGAAAGGATATCAGCAGTTACCTAGGGTGAAGAGATTAATGGGATGAGTCTGGGGTAATAGAAAGTTGCCCGTGAAAATTTTTAGAAATGGATATACAAGTTATCTAAGTTGAGATGATGGGTACATACACAAAGTTTCAAACATTAAATGTGCTTTATTGTATGACAATTACACTTCTCAGTAATAGTGATTCAAAATTAATGTAGCATAATTAACAATTTGAGGGAGCTATACTACTATTTTATTTGATTTTTATTATTATCTTTAAATGGTTATAAAAACAAAGCAGTTTATGAAATCAATGTCATCCTTTTCAACATTTTCACCCATCCCTATCCTACCCACCCCTTCAATCACTTATCTTAACTTTGTAGGATATATAATGGATTCTTGTATGCATTATCCTTCATCTTCTCTTTATTCATCTACATATTCCCCTTGACTTTACCATCTTTAGTTCTCCCTTATTGTTGTTTTATGTTTCTGAACTTTGATTGTGGCTTTCTAAGACCATAAGATATCCCTTAAATCTACCATATTCCCATTAATACATTTATATATATTTGCCCAACATATTTACTTACAATTTTGTAAGCTAAATCTAACTTCTAGATATGAGAGAAAGAAACATGGATCTTTTGCCTCTCTGAGCCAGACAGGCCTGAAGAACAATGGAAAAGAAGACCCAGAAATAAAAATAAACCCGCATACCTTCAGCCATGTAATATTCGATAAGGGAGCCAAAAACATAGGCTGGAAGAAAAACAGCCTCTTTAACAAATGGTGCTGGAAAATTGGATATTCACATGCAGAAAAGTGGAACTAGATCCTTATATATCACTTTTCACCAGTATCAATACAAAATTGATCAAAGATCTCAATGTAAGCCCAGAAACCATGGAAACTACTGTAGGAAAGATTAAGGGAAACATTAGAGCTCAGGGCACAGGTAGAAACTTTCTGAATAAAGATTCAGAAGCATAGTAAATCAAAGAAATACTTGGTAAGTGGGACTACATAAAACTAAAAAGTTCCTGCATGGCCAAGGGCATAGACAAATTAACCCACAGACCTATGGCCACCTGATCTTTGATAAAGGAGCCAAGAATAATGGCTGGAAGAAAAACAGCTCTTCAACAAACAGTGCTGGCAGAACATGCTAGAAAACTAAAGTTGGATTCTTATCTGTCTCCTTGCATGAGAATCAACTACAAATGGATCAAAGATCTTAAGGTAAGAGGAGATACCCTGAAAATTTTACAGGGAGAAGTAAGAGACACACTTGGGCTCTTGACACAGGTCAAAACTTTCTTAATAAAGGCCCCGAAACACAACAAATCAAAGAGAATTTGGGACTCCATTAAACCGCAGAGCAGATGGCAAATAACATAGCCAGCAATATAAACAGAAAGCCCACAGAGTGGGGAAAAGATCTTCACTTGCCATACAACCGACAAGGATCTTATACCTAAAATAGGCCTATAGCCCAAGAAATTAAATCTCTCTAAAACAATCTGCAAGGAAACAACCATCCTATTAAAAGAGGGGCTAAAGACTTCTCTGAAGAGGAAATAAGAATGGCCTACAGACATATGAAGAAATGCTTGACATCTCTGGCCATAAAAGAAATGCACATCAAAACAAATTTGAGATTTCACCTCACTCCAGTTAATATGACCATTATCAAGAAATCTAATACAGCAGAGGGTGGCAGGATGTGGAAAGAAGGGATCGCTACTGCACTGTTGGTGGGAATTTAAACTTGTTCAACCACTCTGGAAAGCAGTATGAAAGTTTGTCAAAAGATTAAACATAGAGCTCCCTGATGAGCCAGCAATCCCACTCCTGGGCATTTACCCAAATGTCCAGAAACAAGGACATACTAAACTTACCAGCACAACGATGTTCATTGCCGCACTATTTACCATAGCTAAGATATGGAACCAAACCAGATGTCCCTCAGTAGATGAATGGATCATGAAGATGTGGTATACACACACCATGGAATTCTATGCTGCCATCAGAAAGAATTACATCACCCCATTTGTAAGGAAATGGAAAAACTCGGAAAAAAAATTTAAGTGAAGTAAGCCAGACCCAACATAACACAAGCTCCATGGTTTCCCTCATTTGTAATATAATTAGTACACATCTAGGATTCTCCTTTCAGAGAATCATAATAGCTCAAAAGCTGTGTACATATGGTCATATAGAATGAGGCTAAGCGAAATGAACCCCAGGATATGAAAACAACAGGTTTATCTTTGTGATTGTGGTTCTTTTTTTGTTTGTTTTGTGGGTCATGGGGCTTGAACCTACTCCTGGACCTGGGTATTTCCCCTGAGCTGTTCAGCTCAAGGCTACTGCCCTACCCTTCAGCCAAGCCCCCATTTCCCTGTTTTCTAGAGGTTACTTGGAGATAAGAGTCTCAGGTCCTTTTGTGCCCTGCTGGCATTGAACCTTGGTCCTCAGCTCTCAGCCTCCTGAGTGGCTAGGATTACAGGGGTGAGCCACCAGGCCTGGTATGTTTGTGGTTCTTAATGTAGTATATAAAGCTATTTCTTTTTTCTTCTTCCCCCCACCATGGTTTATCTCATGTTGTAACTGTACCTGTATGTAGAACCTGGTATATTGAATGTACTTTTACCTATTTATTTGAAAAAGGGAAGGTAAGGGGAAAATATGATGATTGAGAGGGTATGGCTAGGAGAGAAAGTGGGAGGAAAACATGGGAAGGGTTAACAATGTTCAAGAAATAATGTACCTGATAAATGTAACTGTAATCCCTCTGTACATCACCCTGATAATAAAATTTTTAAAAATTAAAAAAAGACAGACTACTATAGAATAGGAGAAGAATGCTGCCAACTATACATCAGATAACAGTCTAATACCTAGAATATAATTAAACCTTATAAAAGAAACAATAACCCAAAGTAAAAAATGGCCAGACTTAGAAAAACATTATAGTGCTATTTTTAAGAGTTTGAAGTATTTAAAAAAAAGTCCCAAGAAAAGATGGCTCTTTCTACCAAAGGGCTGGAAAAGACAAACATTTTCATGTAATTGTTTGCCTACTTCACCCAAACACATTAAAAACACTGTTGTCCTACCCACCGCACCCTATCATCAGCAGCAAAAGCTAGGCAGGAAAACTAAATTACACTCTGTCTGCTATGAATAGCCACCTCTGCCATCTTCCACTAGAACAGTATTAGGTAAGCCTAAGTGAGGAGTTGGGACCTTCAATTTCAGCTGATAGTGTGGAGGCCTTCCCTCCTGGTGTCAGTAGAGATCACATGGGAAGCCATGACTTCATCACACCCAAAGATAAAGAAATGCCCCTGTCCTACTACTGGGGTCAGTAAAGGCCTGATAAGCAGCCTGAAGTCTCCACCTGTGGACCTAGCAATGACATAAGACTATCTGACTAACAACAGTATGGAAATTGAGAAGAAAACTTCAACATATATACCTAACTGACAGAAAGTAGGCAGCATCCCTTTTCCCCTTTAGGAAAAATGACAGAGTCATACTAAAGTGAGAGATGCAAATAAGATCAAGAAGCTGGGTGTGGTGGCTCATGCCTGTAATCCTAGCTACTCAGGAGGCTGAGATCTGAGGGTCAAGGTTCAAAGCCAGCCTCGGCACTAAAGGACCTGAGATTCTTATCTCTGATTAACCTCTAGAAAATGGGAAGTGGGGCTTGGCTCAAGGTAGAATGGTAACCTTGAGCTAAAGAGCTCAGGGACAGCACCCAGGCCAAGTTCAAGCCCCATGACCCACAAAAAATAAAATAAAATAAGATCAAGAGTAAAGCATGATATCGAAAATGTTCAGGATCCAACTGAAAATCACTCCTAGAACCATAAAGACATTAATATGAAAGAGAAATGACTCTCAACAAACATGAACATGGTTGAAAGAAATTTCTTAATGTCTTAGGAAAAAATGAAGCAGATATAACCAAGAACCCAATGGAACATTTATAACTGGAAGATTTAATTGCCAAACTGAAATCTCAGTGAATAAGCACAACAGCAAAACTGAAGACGGAAGATTCCATGAACTTAGAAAAAGAAAATTGAACAAAAGTTTAAGGAAACCATTTAATAGACATGCTATGGAAAACTATTGATATCAAAAAATTGGGGGGCCTGGGAGTTTGGCCTAGTGATAGAGTGCTTGCCTAGCATGCATGAAGACCCAGGTTCTATTCCTCCATACCACATACATAGACAAAAAAGCTGGAAGTGGTGCTGTGCCTCTAGTGGTAGAGCACTAGCCTTGAGAAAGCCCAAAGACAGTGCTCAAGCCCTGAGTTCAAGCCCCAGGACTGGCAAAAAATAACTTAAGTTGATCTTAAGGGTATTTTGCTCAGAGCAAAAGCTCATCAAAGGACACATATTGTAACTATTTCTATACAATATTCTAGAAACAATAAAAGTTTTAGAATGAAAATATTGAATTATTTCCATAGATTACAGATATTGAGTGATGAGAAAGAGTGTCTTTGACCCTAAAGAGGAAAGAATCAAAAAGGAGAGCTTTGTGGTGGTTAGAATATTTCGATAACTTATTAATTTTTTTTGGTCATTCATGGGCTTGACCTTTGGGACTGGGCATTCTCCCTGAGTTCTATTTGCTCAAGGCTGGTGCTCTAGCACATTGAGCCACAGCACTACTGCAGATTTAGAGATAAGAGCCTCACAAACATTCCTCCTTGGGCTGGCTTTGACCTCGATCCTCAGTTCTCAGCCTCCTGTGTACCTAGGACTACAGGCATGGACCACCAGCACCTACCTTAGTATTTCAGTATGTTGATTAGTTATAAAAATCTGTACATATGACAAAAATGATAGTGTATATACATATTATACCAATGTCAGTTTCATGAGTTTTATTTGGTTGGGAGAGATATGTTGGCTTTGCTTTATTTGATTAGTAAAGCATCTGCTATACAATCAGATGGGTGTCAAATTCAAGATCTTCCTGCCTCTGAGCCTTGAATTCTGAGGTTACAAATGAACATCAAAAAGCCCAAACATTTTTTTAGCCCCAACCATTTTTAAAAATTTTTGTCAATGAATCAAAGAAAGTCTGGATTAGTGGGACTGCATTAAACTGCAGAGCTTCTGTATGGCAAAGGACATAGCTAGCAAACTAACTAGAAAACTTACAGAGTGGGAGAAGATCTTCACTAACCATACAACAAACGCCTCATATCTAAAATATATCAACAGCACAAAAATTGAATCAATCCAAAACTAATCTCCAAAGAAACAACCATCCCATTAAAAGAGAGTCTTCTCTGAAGAAGAAATGAGAATGGCCTATAGACATAAGAACAAATGCTCGACATCTCTGGCCATAAAAGAAATACAAATCAAAACACCTTTGAGATTCTACCTCACTCCAGTTAGAATGGCCATGATCAAGAAATCTAATAACAACAGATGCTGACAGGGATGTGGCCAGGAGGGATTACTATTACACTGTTGGTGCGAGTACAAACTCGTTCAACCACTATGGAAAGCAGTATGGCAGTTTCTCAAAAAACTAAACATAGAGCTCCCCTATGACCCAGCAATTCCACTACTTGGCATTTACCCAATCGTCCAGACACAAGGACGTACTAAATCCACTAGCACAACAATGTTCATTGCAGCATTATTTACCATAGCAAAGATACGGAACCAACCCAGATGTCCCTCAGTAGATGATTGGATCAAGAAGATGTGGCATTTATACACAATGGAATTCTATGCTGCCATCAGAAAGAACGACATCGCCCCATTTGTAAGGAAATGGAAAGACTTAGAAAAAATCATATTGTGTGAAGTAAGCCAGACTCAAAGGAACATAGGCTCAATGGTTCCCCTCATTTGTCATAATCAGTAGAAACCTTGGGCTCTCCTAGCAGAGATTTACAATAGAGCAAAACCTAAATACATAAGGCTAGATATATACATACATATATGATGACGCTAAATGCAAGGACCTCCAGGATATAGAAACAAAAGCCATATAATGAGTGATTGTTGTCCTTAATGTACTATGTTATTTCTCATCTCTTTTGCTGTCCTTTGGTTATCTCATATTGTTACAGTATTTTACCTTGTTATCTGATATAATGTATATATGTTTATTTGGTTATTTGAAATAGGATAGCGAACAGGGGAAAACAAGATGAGAGGATGGGGTGGGGGGGAAATGGGACCAAGACATGATAAAGGTATCAATGTTTGTGAAGTAATGCACTTTCTATCTGGTGACTATAATGTAACCCTCTATTAATTACAATAAAAATATATGAAAGAAAAAAATTGTTGATGTATTCTAGTTATATAAAATGGAACCACTGGGGGAAAAAGGTAAAGGGTAGTTCAGAACTCTGTTTTTTTTTTAATTTCCTTACATTATCTATAATAAATATATATGTGTGTATAACTATTTTAAGAAGGATTTTAAAATAAAGGGTTAAAGAAGAGGGAGGGACAAGTCAACAAATGGGAATGAAAAAAAACAAATGGGAATGAATGATTGGTAAAGTGCTATTGGCTAAAAAAAATTATTCAGTGGAAAAATGAAAGCATTACACTACATAGTGACTACAATTACATAGTATTTGCTATAGTCTGCTTTTTATTGCTGTAAGAGAAGTACTAAGACCTGGTGATTTACAAAGAACACAGGTTTAATTACCTCAGGAGCTCTGGAGGCTGTGAAGTCTCACAGTATGGCAATAGCATTTGCTTAGCATGTGATGAGGGCCTTTTGTCTGCATGCTAACATGAAAAAGGCCATCAAAGAGTCAGATAAAGCATGAGAGCCACCTTGTGTCTCTTGTTCATATAAAGCCATTAATGCCTTTAGAGGAGACCAAATTTCAGTTGTTCAATGCTAAATGATTATTCTTCTTGGGGTGGGGTATTGATGAAAAAAAACTTATTTGCTTCAGAAATGAAACTATTTATAAACAATTTTCCAAAGCAGTGGCACTGTGCCTATGACAATTTGATTTGGGGATCTTATCTAAGTCATTTGAAGTTGAAGTGACTTCCAATTAATTTTGGCTTGAGAATTTCATGCTAACCATTGAGAAGGTTATAAATACCCTGGGATGCCACCATAGATGACAAGGTGTCAAAGTGATTGAGATGCTAGCCAGAGAATGTTATTCCTTAGATAAACAAAATGATCTCAGCTTCAGTCATTTATAACATCCCTTTAAAAAATACGGAGAGGAGATTTTCTATTAAAGAAAGGCAAGAGGGGATGGATGAAACAATAGAAAGCTATTAACCATTTGCTTGGCTGACTCTTATTGTGAGATAACTTAATGAGGAATTCCCAGTAGAACAGAAGGACTCTAGATTAAGGAATGAATGGGAGTAGTAGTCATGGGAGAAAGTTAAGGAAGGATAAGAGCCACACATGTAAAGTTCAGTGCTTAATCCAAAGTACTTCTCAAGAGGAAGAGTGAGGGGGCATATAAATTTTCTTTTGCCCTAATTTCACTATTCCCTACTTGGACCCCCAATTTTATCCTTCTGCCTATCTTTCTCTTTCTGGCTAGCTCATCTCTTAGCCCTATTATATCTATGGTACTTGATCAAGATTTATTACAGAAAAGTCTCCCCACAGAAGCTAGCTGGCCAATGTTAGTCTGGTTTTCTAAATGAAAATTCAATGCAGTTGACAGATGAGATGCAATTAAAAATCCAAAGCCTCAGATCTCATTGGTTTATTTTCAATGTTACACTTGATACTCACTCATCATCATATTCTTTTAGCCACTGGGCACTAGTGCTAACTACTCTATCAGACAGAGAACTCCAACCATGCTACTCTGGTAAAATTTGCATAATGCATCTCAAATATCAAGAGCCAGCCTCAATGTTCATTAAGCATTATCTCTAGTGCCAGGTCCAAATATAACATATCAAGTCACTGATTGCTTTTATTCAGTAAGTGACACTACTTAAATGTTCAGTGATTTACCTTGGTTATATTGCCAAAGTTGAGGTCACATTAGGTAACAACTGTAGCATTCTATAGGTATAATTCATAGCTTACCTTTCAATCTGGACATTTCCATTGCCTTGCCATATTTTAAATAGATAAATCTGATTATCTGTAAAGACCATACTACTTGCTGCCTTCAGAAAATATTTTTCATTCACCAATAATAAACATCTCATCAGAGGCATTTGAATAGAAGCCAAATATATTTTCCTCCAGCAGACACTCAGATATAAAAGCGAAAAAGGGGGAGAGGGGGAGGCAAAATTCTCAGTCTGAAAGGTCAACATAAAATATATATACTGACACCGTCACATGCAAAAAAAATAGGCAGCTATAAAAAAATAAAGAGAGTTTAGGAAACTTTTGTTGGTCCCACGAAGGCCTTACTGACCTACCGCATTTCTAGAAAATGCTTTCATGGCTCAAATGCATTTGTGCAAAGGAATGTATAAATTGTACCCTACCAATCATCTTCCTAAATCTCATTTTCAATCATGGGTTCTAAAAAACATGAGACTAGAAATTTTCTCCTGGAGCCCAATTCAAAGCACTATGAACACAGCTGTATGAACCACAGAAAACTCAAAATTATTCCTAGCTTTTTTCTGCGCACAAGGAAATCGATATATTGGTTAAGTTTAACTAATAGTAAAACAAGTCCCTTTATCCTAAATAAGAAATAAGCACTTTGCCTTCCCATCAATATGAAGAATATAATCTTTCCTGGGACATTTGGAAGACCAAGAGTTTTAGTTACTGACCTTGCTAACTTTGAATGACATCAACTTTTATTAATTTCATACTCAACAGAGTGTGAAAGGAAATAGCCTTTCTTCTTCCTTCTCTCTCATTTCTATACAGTTCAGGTGACTTAATAAATAAGACTGATTAGCCAGTAATTGTTCACTACCTTAAAATTAATTTGAGAACTAAATTTGGAGGAAAAATACCATTCTGTTCAGATATAGATTGGGTGCTTATGATGCCTAGGCTGTCCACAGTCCACGCATCTGAATTATGCACACACTGTACTAAGTGTCACAAAATGCTTTATTCAGCCAGCTGGAGACATAGATTTCCCACAGAGGAGTGCAGTGCTTCCTATAGGAACAATGTCACTGTGGATAGTCAATAAATCTTTATGAAAAGAGTTCTTCACAGAGGGAGAAAAGGAAGGATAAGCAAATCCAAGCAGGGCTATTTGAAGCCTTCTGTGACAATTTCAAGAGGGAAAGGAAGGCTTAACACTGGAGACAAAAGGGAATGGCTACCATTTTTCCAGCAGATGAGATTGAGAACAGAAAAAAAATGGTTGCCAAGCACTGTGGAATAAAGAAGATTGGGCAGTCATTTCAAGGCTTTGAAAACTGTACTATTATTCACTAAAAGTTTCCTGCCCTGTATAGCATGGTGATATTCCTGTCATAACCAATAGTATGTGCATATTAAAGGTGATGATAAAGCTTAGCATAGTGGAACAGGCCTGTAATCCCAGTATTTTGGAGATTGAGGCAGGAGGATTAGCAGTTCAAGGCTAGCTTTGGCTCCGTTGTGAGATTCTCTCTCAAAACTAAATAAAATATACACTCAGAAGTTATATACACAAACACCTCATCTTTTGAGGTAACTTACCATCTGCCCAGATCCATCAGAGAACCTAACATCATCCAAAAATGTATATTCCAAGAATAATACAGCAGTACGATATATTATCTGCTCGTGAAAATATAACATTAAATAATATTAGTGTTGTGTTTTGGATTCTCAGAAGAGAGTTGCAACATTCTAACTTAAGGTACAACCACTCTTAAGGCTGTGTCTAAAAGTATCAAACATATTTATCTGGTTTCCAGGGCACAGCCGATTAGGAGCAGGGAAGCTGCCAGATACATCAAACAGTAACAGCTGACAGCAGTGGAAGAGATTATAAAGAACTATAAAAAGCAGATATGAAATTTTAAAAGCTGAGCAGTCTGGAGACATTTAATGGAAGAGCAAACCAACCTATTTGTATCAAATGTCCCCAGTTCAACAACTGCATAAAGCAAAGAAAAAGATCAGTATTTATAATGATGACAAAATTCTAGCCTTGTCCTGCTTTTGTCATGTAGCAACAGTATAGAAACAGCTCACCATTGAAGCACTGTGTTATGATGTGGGAGGAAAAAAACAAGGCAATTGGTAGTTGCCTAGCTTTATATGCATCAGTTAATCATTAAACTTTAGATTCTTATCTATGAAATGTGGCTACTACTACTTCCCTTGTAGGATTTTCATAAAGATAAAATAGGGCATTGTGAATATAAGTATTTCATAAAATATAAAATGGTAAACTCTTACGTTCTTTGTTCTTCTTGCTACAAAATGTGACTTTGAGAACTCAAAGAAGTTAACACAGCTGTTAAAGAAATTATCTTTAAGTACTTGTACAAAGGAGTTTCAATTCAACATGTCAGTTTGT
Source organism: Megascapheus bottae (assembly GCF_031878675.1). NCBI lineage: Eukaryota > Metazoa > Chordata > Mammalia > Rodentia > Geomyidae > Megascapheus > Megascapheus bottae. The sequence goes on from NC_143547.1 coordinate 41,866,844, forward strand.
GAGAACAATTCCTCTTGATCACTGTTGCTCCTTCCAGTGTTCTTATCTATCCATCTCTTCCAACCCCATCCAGCCCCTCAAGTTATCTGCTCCCATTTTCTCATATGCATGTTAAATATTATGCCTGTATTTGCCCAGACCCCTCCCCCTCCACTCTGCATTCATCTGCACTTCCTCCCCTTAACTTCCTCCCTTCCCAAAACACCTATTGTCCTCTTTTGCTTGCAGGGGATCATAGTACCATCACTCTCACTCTACCTGAACCCTGTAGGCACCCTTCTTTTCTTCTCCTTCCACTTGATAATCTTATGTCTTCCTAAGTTGCCTTCTTGCTTTCCTCCCTTTTCTTTCTTTACAGTTCCCTCTGAAACACTGCTGTTCAGAACCTTAGAGACTCATCCTGGAGCTGAGTTCCCAACACACCCTTCATTTAAGCTTTCCTCTATCAGCTTTAAATACAGCTTTGCATATGTCATCCCCTGGATCAAAAGCTTTCACTGACTTCCCAGTACCCCCAGGATAAAAATCCAAACTCACCAAAGTAGCATTTATATAAACCTATGGAAGGAATTTCTCACAGGTTTTAAGAAAAGCTGTGCTTCTGAAATATTAGATCATTTTTTACCTTATGAACACCTGCAAATCTTTTAACTGACATATCCCTCCTTTCCCTATCTGCTAAGAAGCTCAAAGACCAACCTTGGGGCAGTCATAAAATCCTTAAGGCTGTGTATTTGGTATAATGACCTTACTGTGGCCTACATTGCTACATTTATTTTTTTCTCATCCCTCTTTCTTTTTCAGTTTGCTGACTGTTACTGTATGTATTTCTCTGTAAATGAACTCCGTCTTGTTAGAAAGAGACAGAATATAGCCTAATACTGTGAAACCAAAGGCAGTACATGATACATAAGCACAAGTTCACAAAAGCTAGTCAGCAAGAGAGAGAGACGAGTGAGGATGAGAATAAGGAACTTCACTTACATGAACATGTGTATTAGTTCAATCATAAGGAACACAGAAAGCCTTTTGGGGAAAGATTTATAATGAAAATGTATAATGAACTACTATAGAAACAAATGAAGCATTTATAATATCAAATTTGCTACTGATAACATCTCTAAAATGGGAAGTTCTGCTTAACCTGTCATCTAAAAATATTCAACTAACTAAAAATGTAATATAGTCAAAGCTAAACAAAGTATGATGCTGATGTGTTCATCTGCATTACTTTGCTGATCACAAAGCTATTAGCTGGGCTCCAAAGGCTCATACCTATAATCCTAGCTACTCAAAAGGCTGACATCTGAGGATTGAGGTTCAAGGCCAGCCAAATTCCTGAGAGTATTATCTTCAACTAACTAGCAAGATTCTGGAAGTAGAGCAGTGGCTCAAATGGTAGAGTGTTAACCTTAAGTGAGTTCAAGGCCCTAAGTTCAAGCCACAGTACTGGTGTACGTGCATGTGGGAGACACACACAACCCCCCCCCCCGCAACTTGTACTCAACTTGCAGGGCTAAAATTCTGTCCTCTGCTACAGAAGCAATTCATTCTGTCAAGAAGGAAGCATGTATACAGAGCATTTTCCAGATGTGGTATTTGAGTCTTACATTACATTTTTTGTCCTCCTCTCTCAATTCTTCCGTGCTGGCATTTTCTCTTGTTCTCTAAATCACCAAGCTCAGACACACCATCATCCTACCCCCTCCCTTCTACCTTGCTTTTGAGGCATTTCAGTTATGAAGACCACCCACCATGGGGCTCATTTATTGTTCTCATTTCATATTGTACCGTGCTAACTTGTATCTTTAGATCATAAGCTCCTCAGAGGAAGGATTTTCTCTTTTGTTTAGTGCAATCAACCTATTGTAAAGTGCTGGGTATCTTTCCAGACTATCACTAATGCAGGGCTTCCTGGATTTCAGTGGAATTATCAACTGAGTCATGTGACTTCCATTTGGAATCGTTTTTTTTGTTTCTTCTCCTGAATTATTTGGGGGCCCTATTCCAGATTTTTTTAAAAGATAAAATAATAGCACTTTCTGCTTTCAGGAGTGCTTTCAGCTACATATTTGAATGCATCTGTCTTATTTTCTTTCTTACAAATAACAGTATCAAACTAAATACCCTTCAAGAGGTTGCTATGCATGTAAATACAACACAAAGCCATTTTCCTTTTGGCTAATCTACAGATGATCTTATTCACTCCTGCTGCACAGAAAACTGTCACTGGTCCACTTGGAATTGAATCTATCCTAGCTACCATCAGTTACAGGGCTATATCAGGGAACAATTGTGGTTTAAAAAAGAAAACCACTGTTCTCCCCAGAACAAACAGTGGATAGAAAAGATATACAGAGTTTCTGAATAACAAATCCTATTCTTCAATTCATATAACTAATGCTCTGAAGGAACTTGGAATATCAAAACACATCACACAATACATTACTCTTATGTAGAGGGGGGAGTCAGATATAATCCAAAATCATCAAGCTCAGCAACTGTTTTCACAACTATGCATATGGAAAGAAAAAGGTATGGCCTTTATTTTATTTTGGTTTCCTGTTTCCTTCCTTCCCTCTCTCCCTCCCTTCCTTCCCCATTTTCCTTTCTTTCTTTGTACAAACATGGTCTAAGTTTGCATTTGAGAATTTGCTCAAAATCATTGCTGAATGTAAATGTCCCTGGAGCCAAGCAACAGTGAAAGAAGTCTAACTGAGAACAATGAAAAGGAGAAGAAAAGCACACTAGCATAATCCATAATTTGTTTTCTCTAATTTTTTGGTAGAGGGTAGTACTAGGGTTTGACCTTTCGGATTCCTAGTCGAGTATTCTGGCAGTTTGAGCCATAGCCACAGCCAATCTTTTATTGCTTTTGTGTAATGCTATTTATGCCTCCTATAACTGGGATCACAGGTGCACATTACCATCTCTAACTTACTGATTGAGATGAAGCATTGCTAACTTTTCCCCTGAGCTAGCTTTGAACCAAATTCTTCCATTTCTCAAGTAGCTGAGAAATTAGGTATGAGCTATCATACCCAGGCCATATAACCTATAATTTCCTCATTTTTCAAATTGGATCTCTTTAAATACATAAAGAGGTATTACCCAAGACTGAATCTTCTTTATCTTGGATAATCTAGTATGCATCACTCAAGTTTTTCAATGCACAGTTCACTTATAAATTTATTTGAAAATGATGACTATAGTCAAAAGATATTGAAGTTCATGTCTGTAGCCACATAAAAGAGGATATATCCCATACAGATATTGAGCTCATACAGAGATCTTTGGACTAAGTGTGTTAAACCTATTCTCCCATCAATACTTAGCAGTGCAAACAAATTAGGACAGGTGTAGATTCTATCACCACAGCCTCTTAGTAAGCATTTTTAGAGGTGTGTGGCTAATAGACAATAAAATACGATCTGACAGGTGAAATCAGTATGATTAAAATTTGTATTATTAAAATGATATCTTGACACATCCACAATGGCTTCATTATGAAATGTCAACTTTCTGTTCACAATGCTTTACAATATCACTGCAGGCAGAATTACATGTATAAGACTTTCTTCCTTACTGACATGTCACTGCTAAGAAGCTATCAGTATCTATTGGGATGATGTCAAGATATTTTTTTTAGCTTTAAAGAGATACGGACTACATATACTTAATGTATACCAGATGACAACATTTTACTTCCTAAAAGAAATACAGTCAGCTAAGATGATTTAATGTTTAGCACTCAGGTTCATGCAATCAATATTATTCTAGAAAGAGCAATTGAAGCTAACACTGAAACTTGCATTAAGTTAGCTTAACAAATGTGAACTATGCAATACCACACTAGACCAATCATGATGTGTCACACCTCCTTTAATCATTGGCAGAATTCCTTCTAATTGTTAAAGAGATATAGCTTGGTTTCTTCTTCCAGCTGCATGAAGAACTTTCCCATGGGCTCCATCCAGAAAAATAAGAAAAGGACCCAGATATTAAATCACAGACCAATGGCCACCTAATCTTTGACAAGGGAGCCAAAAAAATAGAATGGAAGAAAGACAGCCTCTTCAACAAGTGGTGCTGACAGCACTGGTTAAGCACAAGCAGAAAACTAAAGTTGGATCCTTCTTTGTCCCCTGCACTAGAATTAATTCCAAATGGATCAAAGACCTGGAGGTAAAAGCCGACACACTGAAAACTTTACAAGAAGGAATAGGAGATACACTAGGCCTCCTTGGCACAGGTCGAAACTTTCTTAGTAAGGCCCACGAATCACAACAAATCAGGGAAAGGCTGGATAAGTGGGACTGCATTAAAATGCAGAGCTTTTGTATGGCAAAGGACATAGCTAGTAAATTAATCAGGAAGCATAGAGAGTGGGAGAAGATCTTACCAACAATACAACGGACAAAGGCCCCATATCTAAAATATATCAACAGCTCAAAAAATTGAATCACTCCAAAACTAATCTCCAAAGTAACAACCATCCCATTAAAAGATGGGCCAAATACTTAAAGACAACAACTCTAAAAGACAAAAACAACTATTAAAGACAAAACAACTCTAAGATTCCACCTCACTCCAGTTAGAATGGCCATGATCAAGAAATCTAATAACAACAGATGATGGAGGGGATGTGGCCAGGAGGATCACTACTATACTGTTGGTAGGAGTGCAAACTCGTTCAACCACTATGGAAAGCAGTATGGCAGTTCCTCAAATGACTAAACATAGAGCTCCCCTATGACCCAGCAATTCCACTACTTGGCATTTACCCAATCATCCAGAAACAAGGGCATACTAAATATACTAGCACAACAATGTTCATTGCAGCACTATTTACCATAGCAAAGATATGGAACCAAACTAGATGTCCCTCAGTTGATGAATGGATCAACAAGATGTGGTATTTGTACACAATGGAATTCTATGCTGCTGTCAGAAAGAACGACATTGCCCCATTTGTTAGGAAATGGAAAGACTTAGAAAAAATCATATTAAGTGAAGTAAGCCAGACTCAAAGGAACTTAGGCTCAATGGTTTCCTTCATTTGTCATAATCAGTAGAAACCTTGGGCTCTCCTAGCAGAGATTTACAATAGAGCAAAACCTTGATACATAAGGCCATATAGTATGACAATAAATGAAAGGACCTCTAGGATATAGAAACAAAAGAGATATAATGAATGATTGTTGTCCTTAAGGTACTATGTTAACTCTCATCTCTTTTGCTGTTCCTTGGTTATCTCATATTGTTACAGTATCCCACTTTGTTACTTGATATATGGGATATATTTGAATTTGGTTATTTGAAATTGGATAGGGAAGGGGGGAAACAAGATGAGGGATGGGGGTGGGAGGAGGGAAATGGGGATCAAGACATGTGAAAGGGTAATCAATGTATGTGAACCAATGCACCTCCTATCTGGCAAATATCATGTAACCCTTCTATTAATTACAATAAAAATATATGAAAAAAAAAAGAGCTAGAAGAGCCAGACACTGGTAGCTCACACTGGTAATCATAGCTACTCAAGACTATGATTTGAGGATTGTGCCTCAAAGCCATCCTAGAAAGAAAAAGCTAAAAGACAGTGCCCTAATGACCCTAGAGAAAATGTCCAGAAAACTTTAAACACTGAGAAGAGAAAAAGGACTCATGTAAGTCTAGCTCTAGGTGCATCACAATTTGATCTCCCCTTAGATCAGCCTCCATTTCTCTGGTTTGAGTAGAATTGGTTTTCTAATTGGCATATTACTAGAAATCAATCCTAGCCCATGAGACCAGAAAACAAGAGAGCTCATCTCACAGTCAGCAAACAAGAAAAGTCCCATGATCACAATTTAGTAGTAAGAGGGGAAGTTAGAAAAATAAACTTCAGAAGCGGTACTGTGGCTCAAGTGGTAGAGCACCCCAATCTTTAGCTGAAGAGCTCACAGACGGAACCCAGGTCCAGAGTTCAAGCCCCATGACTGACGGGGGAAAAAAAGAAAAGTAAACCTCCCACATCTCTTCCTCAGTTTGTCATCTTCTCTTACAAAACACACAAAAACCGATTATCTGTATTATAAACTAGCTAGGATAAAGTCGAGGCCAGAAAATGCATTTGCTTGAATAGGTTTATTTATGGTGACACAGTCTACTTGTAGTCAGTGCAGCAAAGCATAATTACTATGGCATAACCAAGAAAGAATGGAAATATCTGTCTTTGTTATGAGATTTTACGTAAATAAAAGGAACAAATAAAGCTGGGTACCAGCAATTCCACTACTTGGCATTTACCCAATCGTCCAGAAACAAGGACATACTAAATCCACTAGCACAATGATGTTCATTGCAGCACTATTTACCATAGCAAAGATATGGAACCAACCCAGATGTCCGTCAGTTGATGAGTGGATCAACAAGATGTGGTATTTATACACAATGGAATTCTATGCTGCTGTCAGAAAGAAAGACATCGCCCCATTTGTAAGGAAATGGAAAGACTTAGAAAAAATCCTATTAAGTGAAGTAAGCCAGACTCAAGGAACATAGGCTCAATGGTTTCCCTCATTTGTCATAATCAGTAGAATCCTTGGGCTCTCCTAGCAGAGATTTACAATAGAACAAAATCTAGATACATAAGGCCATATAGTTAAATGTAAGGACCTCCAGGATATAGAAACAAAAGCCATATAATGAGTGATTGTTGTCCTTAATGTACTATCTTATCTCTCATCTCTTTTGCTGTCCCACGGTTATCTCATATTGTTACAATATTTCACCTTGTTATCTGATATAATTTGTATATGCTTAATTGGTTATTTGAAATTGGATAGGGAAGGGGAGAAATCAAAATGAGTGAGGGGGAGAGGGGGAAGCAAGTGGGGACCATGACATGAGAAAGGGTATCAATGTTTGTGAAGTAATGCGCTTTCTATCTGGTGAATATAATGTAAAATATATGGGAAAAAAGCTGGGTACTTGTGGCTCAGGTCTGTATTCCTAGCTACTTAGGAGGCTGAGATCTGAGGATTGTGATTCAAAGCCAGCCTGAGCAAGAAAGACCAAGAGACTCTTATTTCCAATTAACCACCAGAAAACCAGAAGTCGTGCTATTGCTCAAGTGTTAGAGTGCTAGCCTTTAGCCGAAGAGCTCAGGGAGAACACCCAGGCCCAGAGTTCAAGCCCCACAATTGACAAAAAAAGAAAGGAAAAAAATCTTGACAGTGAAAGTTCTAAGCACAGAAATGACTTACAAGGAGGTTACAAAATTTAATTCCCAAAGGCCCTTTAAAAATAAGTTCTGGAAAGGCTGAGGTACAGTTGACCCTAGAGGGAGGAAGACAGATGAGACCTCTCTAAACCTGCATAGTCCTAGGACTCGAAAAATTCCCTCCATTCTCCTGTCCTCCACAGATGAAATAAGATAAATGGATTGCTTATAATTACTAACCTGATCCATTTACAGATGTTAACTTTTGCCATTTGGTGTTCTAATGTATATAGCATGCAATTATAAATTTTTTGGATGGAATGCCTGAGACACAATGAAAGAGAAGAGGAAATATCCTTGTTGATAGGGAAAATAATATGCATTATATGTTCAATAAAGAGTTTAAAGTGACTTCTTCAAGAGACTGATACGCTACAGGAGATGGGCTTTTTAGACTGCATCCATTCTTTGGACAAAATTGATAGCTCTCTCCTTGCCTCTCTCACCCCCTGAAAAACAGAAGGAAAAAAAAGGAACCTTAGTGAGAGGAGCCATTTCTATAAGGACATTGGGAATTCTGTCTAGCTTGGGAAAAAGTAGTTTTCTGGGACTAATATTTTATTGAACTTTATGTCAGGGAGTTATCTTTAGGGAGGGTTTTTCATTGTCTACTGGCTTTAAGAGGTCTATATCAGCCCCTGTCCTGCAGTGAGACTGATTAAATCATAATAATATCCCTGTCCTACTAACAGAGCTATTCAGAATATTCTAAATTTGTGTTTCAACTCGTTCCTGACTGCTTTCTCTCATTCTATCTTTCTGCTCAATCTATCCCCTCATGATGCATTCAGAGACTGTTGTACGTTCCTTTGATTAACTTCCAATCAAAACACTGGTTTATTTTGTTTAGCACACACTAACACGGATGGTATTTCAAGCACTTTATGAATATCAACACTTCATTTTCATCACCAGTGGGAGGTTCTGTTTTCCTTGTTCTATAACAAAAACAAAAACAAAGCTAAACTTAGGTGGTGGAACAGACATTAGAACTCAGAGCCAGGCACCAGTGTCTCATGTCTGTAATTTTAGCCACTCAGGAAGCTAAGAACTGAGGGTCTTAGTTCGGTGCCAGCCCAGACAGGAAACTTCTGTGATACATTTAACTCGTAAAACAAAAACAAATAAACAAAATGAGAGAGAGAGAGAGAGAGAGAGAGAGAGACAGACAGACAGACAGACAGACAGACAGACAGACAGACAGACACCAATGGCTCATGCATGTAATCTTCACTAATCAGGTGGAGGCTGAGGTATGAAAATCGCCATTCAATGTCAGCCCAGGCACTAAAATCTCCAAGACTCTCATCTCCAATTAACCACCAGAAAACTGGAAATGGCACTGTGGCGGCAGAGTGCTACCTCTGAGCCAAATAGCTCATGGACAACACCCAGGTCCTGGATTCAAGCCCCATGACCAACCAAAAAGAAAAAAAGTAGTCAGACATCTCAAGAGATTATGTTTTGACCCAGGCACCAGTAGCTCATATTTGTACTCCTAGCTAATCAGCAGGCTGAGATCAAGAGGATCAAGTTTCAAAGCTACCTAGATCAGAGGAGTCTGTGAGATTCCATCTTCAATTATCCAACAAAAAGCTGGGCTAGAGGCATGGCTCAAGTTAGAGTATCAGCTTAGCAAGCAAACAAGAAAGCTGAGAAACAGTAAGAGGTATTGAGTTTAAGCACTATTACTGGTAGAAAATATAAAAGAAATCCATGCTTATACCCAATCTGTTATGCTATCTTCACAAAGGAGACGGGCAATTGATTTTTTTTTCTTTACCAGTTATCTTAAAGATGTCCTGTTTTCCTTTTTTTAAAAAAAAGTATAACAGTATTAATGTTATAATTGTTTAAAGGCACCCAGCTGTACACATTCTAAGTTTGTTTACAAGATGGATGCTTATACCATGTCAAATGACAGGCCCTTTCAGCACAGTCCTTTGTAATAAAGCTTTGCTTATGCCTGGGGCATGGGCAAGAACAGTACTTTGCAAATCATTATATTTCTCATCTCTTTACCTAATGAACTTCTTTTTATAAACAGAAGAGTGTGGTTTTCATTTCCTACTACAGGTTTTACAGATGTTTTTCTGGATTTGATCAACTTCAGGGCAAAAATTGACGTTATCTCAATCACAATGAAGGCACTAACACATCAACTTCTGCAGTACCCAATCCTGAAACTCCAGGTTTTCCCATTCTCTTTTAGTCAAAGAAGGATTTCTTCAGCATCTGTTAACCACAGGAGTGTGCTAAATAGCTTCCCACCTTGAGTCTCTTTTAAGGGGCCACTTTTCTCCTGCATTTTCTCTCCTTACCAGCAAAATAGCTGGTGAATTGTTTGCCTGCCTGAACCAGGACTCTGGCAGCCTACTGCAGAATTCTCCTTTTTCAAACCGCTGCCCTTCCTGCTTCTAATCCCAACCAGTACACTTCCTCCATTTCATTTTGAGCTACCTAGTTACTACAGCTACGAAGGAAATATATTCTTAATTTTCTCAGTGCCCCTCACACTCAATTGGTCAGCAAACTCTGCTAAGTCTACATTCAAATTACAACCCAAATCCTCCCGCTACTCTACTTTTCCCCATGGATATTTGCTACCAATGGATGCCAGGATCTCTTCCTTGAACAAAATCATTCTAACCAGTCTCTGCTTCCATTCTTGACCTTTCATTGTCCACACTGCAGACAATGACCTCATTAGAACACAATCTGATCAATTGTACTGAGGCTTAAACTCCTTCAATGATTTCTCATTGCATTCAAAATCAAATCCCCATTCCTTACCAGGGCCTATAGATCTCACTCAGCATGATATTGCCTCTGCCAGTGTTTCATGCTACCTATACTTACTTTTGGTACATAAGAAAGGCTAAGGACTGGGATGTGGCTCAGTGGCAAAGCGCTTGCCTAGCAAATCCAACATCCTGGGTTTGATCTCCAGTACGAAAAAAGAAAAAAAAAGACAAAAATAAAAGAAAGGCTGAATTCTTCCTAATTGTAGGGTTTTTGAACTTGCTCTATCCTCTAGCTAAAACAGTTTTTCTCTTAGCTGTATGGATAGATCCTTCTATATGAGCTCCAGTTATCGCCTCAAATAGGACTTCTAACCATTTTAAACCTCTTTCTCATCCTCATTATCTTTATCTCACTACTCTAATTCTCTTTGTATTTATTACAATCTGACACTCTCTCCACTAGTTATGAAAGTCCTTTCTTGCTCCCAGTAGGACTCTGAATACTTGAGGACAAAGGTTATATCTATTCACAAATATGTCACCAAGGATCAGAAGCTCAGAACATTCTGGAAGGAGAGAGGAAGCAGCTACTCATCACTGCATGGAAGGAGCAGACTTTAGAGTGTTAGACCTGTTAATAAAACATAGGCCTTCCTGAGGTTGCAGCTCCATGCTGTTGTGAGCATTAATTCCCTTCTCCTTGGGGTGTAGCAGCATTAATGTTTTCCTCCCATATTTGAATGCCAGGAGAATTGACCCATTTCACTTCCCACCATCAAGAGGTTGAGGCCTCTCTTCAACTGTCTTATTTTTTATTTTGTTGCCAGTGTATGGGGGATCCTTTCAACCAAAGAAAGCCTATACTTCTTCCTTATCACCATGCCTTCGGGAGTTAAGATTTTCTGACCCATTTCCAAAAAACTATTGCTTTTCTTCACCCAGCCAAGTTTTACATATCTGAGACTTGTACCTTTGTACCTTTCCCTCAATTTGTACCTTTCCCTCCTGCTCTGAAAAAGAATATACTAGGAGCATTATTCTGTGACGGTGAAAAATATACCAAAGAATAATAAATGTTAAAAGAAACTCACCTATTCTCATAATAAAATCACACTCAGATCTTAAGATAACAATGGAAGAAAACTCTGCCTAGAACAGAAGTTGGGGTAGGCAGGGCTATGTAGGCTTCAGAGTTCTGAGCATTAATCTCTATGTAGAAACTTTCCCTAAATTGCCATTCTTAGAAGATCTGGGTGTGATTTCACTAATAGAGCAGGCCAGTTTCCTTAAAAGGCCTACTTGCAATATCTCCATGGCAACCTCACATAAAGGAGAAGCAGCTACAATACGATGCAATACAAACAATGGGAGAAAGAATAAAAAAAAGAGGAAAGAAAAATGAGAAAACTATAGAATGAAAGCAAGAGAGGAAATCTAAGAGGGGGAACAGAGAGAAAGGGAGGAGGGAGGTAGAAGAAGGAGGAATAGAGGATCTTGATTGTTTTTTCACAATGTATCTTTTTATGACTGAATGTTTCTAGGGCACTCAATATTCTGGAACACTGATGAGATAAGTCAAGTCCATTAGGGAAGCTTTTAGCATTTTATTTGTAAGGTCTCTTCTTTCTTAATGAGGAAAGAAATGACTACATTGATGCACAGAAAAACCAAAGGAAAAAAAGATTTTGGAGCTCAAAGATACTTATTTGTTTTGTCTTTGTGATAACTGTGATTAAAGGTTAGTTAATGGAAGGTAGGAGGCAGATTCATTAGCTGTCAAGAGTACCAATCCCAAACAGTGTCAACTTTAATAACAACCACCTTTCAGCGGAGGATCTTTTATCTTATTTCCTCCACCAAACTTTTATCTTATTTCCTCCCCCAAACACCTCGTTTTTGAAAGTTTAATCCCCTAGACAGTTATCAATTACCTATTTCTTGAATTTTATCAATCAAAAAATATATAGCTGCCCATCAGAACTTTAGATTAGCATAAGAAAATGAGTGTTATCCAGAGTTGGTAGAATTCCAAGCTGAACCATAGAAACTGGACATATTGATTATTATATGAAAATTGCTTAAAAATCTCCATTGACCCAGAACAACACAAGCCAGGATACCAAAAAACACATCCATATTCATTGCTACACTATTCACAATAACCAAGCTATTTTCATAGCCCTGATGCCCTACAATAGATGAGTGGATCCCCACAATGTAGTATTTATATACAGCGGAATTTTACACAGCCATTAGAAGGAATAATTTTATATCATTTGCAAGGAAATGAATGGACCTAGAACAAATCATGTTTAAGTGAGGTAAGCCAAGCTCAGAGACACAAATGGGTCAGAGACATTAAATATTTTTTTCATATGCAGAAACTAAAGCTAAAACACAGAAACATGATGAATTATACAGGTCTCTAGGCATTCACACTGAAAGTGATATGCTTAGGAGAGGAACATAAAGGTGAAATACCTATGTGCATGTGACCATACAAAATATTATTTATTGAAATGAACCTCAAGAAAAGGAAACAAGAGGGTTTTTTCTTTGTTTCTGTTTATGATGGTTTTTGTTGGAGGGGGGCTGCTTGTTCATTTGTATTTGGGAGGGTAAGGAGGGCACAGAAATGGAGGGACAGGCTAGAATGTGGCTTAATGGTAGAGTGCTTGCCTAGCATGACAGAGCCCTGGGTCTGATTCCTCAGCACTACATACACAGAAAAAGCCAGAAGTGGTGCTGTGGCTCAAGTGGTAGAGTACTAGCCTTGTTAGGGGCAATGCCCATGACCTGAATTTAAGCCCCAGGACTAGAGAAAGAAAGAGAGAAAGAGAAAGAGAGAGAAAGAGGAGAGAAAGAGAGAGAGAGAGAGAGAGAGAGAGAAGAGAGAGAGAGAGAGAGAGAGAGAAAGAGAGAGAGAGAGAGGAGAGAGAGAGAGAGAGAGAGAGAGAGAGAGAGAGAGAGAGAGAGAGAGAGAGAGAAGGAAAGGAAGGAAAGAAAGGAAGGATGAACAAATGCAGCACTGGTAATTGGGGAGGAAAACCCTCTTTATCTGACTTATGTAACTATGACACCTTTGTAAGTCACCTTTATCATAACAAAATAATAAAGATCTCCATTGACTCCACATAAATTAAATAGGATCCAAAGGACTTAATGTAGCTCCTCAAGAGTACAATCAAGTAATTAATATATCTTCTCTGTAACCACTGAAAAAGAATTCAGAAGTCCAAAGCAGAGTAGAAAAGAAGATAGTACAGGTATAGCATGACCTGGATTCCACTTCAGACCAAAACAAGGGAAGAGGAAATGGCTATAGAGAAGTAGGCCATCCTAGAGAAAGACTGCCAAATCCTACAGGCTTGTGCCCATAGGCAATTATTAGGCCTAAAGATTTTATTTCAAAAGTAGGTGATACCACCTACTTTAATGTACCATTAAGAGGATCAGACCAAAAGAATATAAGCACTTAGCAACACTACATTCCCACATCACTTACTACTATTCTACATCACCTGTTATTACACAAAGTATCTCTTTTGTCAAAGACCACTGGCTGCTAAATCCAATGAGCAGATACTATTACATGTATTCTATACAATATTCTAGCATCTTGTCTTTCTTTTTATCAATGTCCTCTCTAACATGAAATCTTTAATTCCTTGCCCCTCCTATTACTCTTCTGGATACAAAAATCCACTATAAGTTGGGCACTAGTAACTCATGCATACAATCCTAGTTACTTGGGAGCCTGAGATCTGAGAATCTGTTCAAACACAGCCTGGGGAAGAAAGTCCTTAAGACTCAATTTTTTGGGGGGTGTAGGTTGTGGGGCTGGAACTCAAGGCCTGGCCACTGTCCCTGCGCTCTTCAGCTCAAGGCTAGTGCTCTAGCACTTGAGCCACAGTGTTACTTCCAGTTTTCTGGAGATGATTCTCTCAGACTTTCATGCCTGGGCTGGCTTTGAACTATGATCCTCAGATCACAGACTCCTGAGTAGCTAGATTTAGAGGTGTCAGCCACGAGAGCCAGGCACTTAATACTCTCATACTCAATTATCCCAGCACAAAGGTGGAAGTAGAGCTGTGGCTCAAGTAGTGAAGTGTTAACTTTGAACACAAAAGCTAGCACAGCTAGCCTGGATAATACCCAGGCCCTGAATTCAAGCCCCAGGACCAGCACACTTTCTTTCTTTTCTTTCTTCCTTTCTTTCTTTCTCTTTCTTTCTTTCTTTCTTTCTTTCTTTCTCTCTCTCTCTCTTTCTCTTTCATGCACACGCACACACACACACATGCACGTATGCACACACACATGCACACACACACGCACACGCACATGCACACACACACACTCACTATAGTATCTTCATATTGAAGTCTTCAAGAGTGTGCACTGTAAAGATATACTTTAGGTAACAATGCTATGACCAAAGATTTCAGTACCAAATCCAGTGCTAAGCCTAATGGCAAATACAAGGTTTCAGACATCAAAACTTGGGAGTCCAGAATTTCAAATATGTTCTTAACTTGCCAGGAAATATCCAACAAGATACTTTACCTTTTTGAGCCTCAGTTTCCTCTTCTATAAATCTGGACAGTAATACCTAGTGCACATAAAAGGTTTGGCACAGTGCCTGACACATCTATATTCTATAAGAGGTGGTTGCTTTTATTGGATGACCATGCTATGCAAAAGAGTATTACAGTGAAGCTTCAATGTACTGTCCTCCTGACAGAGAACATCATACAGGGAAAGGTGGATGGTTCAAAGCAGGGTGCCAACCGGGCACCAGTGGCTCATGCCACTCAGGGGGCTGAGATCTAAGAACTGGGATTTAAAGCCAGCACCAGCATGAAAGTTCATGAGACTCTTATCTCCAATTAACCACAAGAAAACCAAAAGTGGCACTGTTGTTCAAGTGGTAGAGCACCAGCTATGAGCTAAAGAGCTTGGGAACAGCACCCAGACCCAGAGTTCAGGTCCCATGACTGACCGAAAAAGAAAAAAAAAAGCAGAGTGCCCAAGTCACTAAGTCAACAGATGATATCTACTTGTTTTCTTCATGAGACATTACGTATGTCCAGAAGATAAGTACCTTTCTCCCATAACATCAAACAAGGATTCTGGGAACAACTTCTTATATAACAGTCTCTAAATGTGGTGCCTCCATCTCACATAGCATGAAGTTTAAGTTCATTGATTCAGACCAGATGGAAATGCAACACATTTCCAAAATTAGCCACCTTAACTATTTCCAGATCTCTAAAAAATAGAAACAAACCATGGAGATTCTGCTAATGCCTGAGTATTGAACATATCCACCTACCTAGGTTGAACTAGTCTGAATCCCATATTGGCAGCTAACACTATTTTGCTTTTACCTTATTTGTTTCAGTGTTTGTTGTTGTATGTTTTGGGGCATATAGGCTGACTATATATCACCCAGGCCAGCCCCAAGTACCTGATCCTCCTGCCTCAGCCTCCTAAGTACTAAGATTACAGGAATGAAATCACACACTTGGCTCAGTGTAAAATCACACACTTGTACAAGATTGCTAGCATAATTTTAACTTAGAAGGTGGTTGCGGGGGCAATGGGTACAAAAGAAAGTCATAAGAACAATGTGACATGAACACTTAATAGAAGTCAAAGATGGACTTGTTTTACAATCTTAGCCTAGGGGATTATAGGGGATTAACCTTATATGCCAAGGGTTTATGGGTAAAGTAGGTGAATTAATGTAGGTCATCACTTTCAACTTTAAAAGTCAACCACCTTTACTTTGTATATTAATGAACACAAGTGAGAATGAGTAGGTACCAAAAAACCCATAGTGTAATGTCTAATACTTAGTAGTAACTGCCAGATATTTTAGTCTACAGCATAAATTGTGCTTTGAGTAATAACTCCAATGATATATAGAAAATAGAGAGTTGGTTATAGTGGCAGTAAAGAAGGAGGAACAGAAAAAGATGAGGAGGCAGAAAACCAGCAGAGAATAAAGAGGAAGAAAATGAGGTATAGTGGTTGAGATCATACTAGTTAAATCTTATTTCAGTTTTCTATGGGCCATCTCCTGTTATACATAACAACATTAACTCATTTAATCATCAGAACACAATAAGGGTCGGGTTTTTAGTATTTCCACCCCATAGATGAGAAAGATAAAGCATTATAAATGAGACATCAGGTGCAGGGAGTTTGGCCTAATGGCAGAGTGCTTGCCTAGCATGCATGAAGACCAGGGCTCAATTCCTCAGTACCACATACACAAAAAAATTCAGAAGTGGTGCTGTGACTCAAGTGGTAGAAAGTCCGAGGACAGTGCTCATGCCATGACTTCAAGGCCCAGGACTGACAAAGCATTTTTTTTAAATGAGACAGAATGTCCCTGAATTCATACCTTGAGTCTCGGGTCTTAGGAAAAATAAAATAAAAAGGAGAAGCAGCATATTGGATGGCAATCTTATCTCCAGCCAAGATATAGTAAAAGGAACCAAACTTGCTAATTCCTTAATCAAATAGAAGGCCAAAAAAACGTAAAATAAAACAACATTTCTTTCTTTCTTTTTGCCAGTCCTTGGCTTTGAACTCCAGGCCTGGGCACTGTTCTTGAGCTTTCTCAAGGCTAACACTCTCCTAGTTGAGCCAAAGCACCATTTCTGGCTTTTTCTATGTTTGTGGTACTGAAGTATCAACCCCAGAGCTTTGTGCATGCTAAGTAAGGACTCTACCAATAGGCAACAATCACAGCCCCATAAAACAACATTTCTTTCACATATTAGACAACAGAAGCCCAAGACTGTAATACCTACTCAAAGAGAAACACATATAGCAAGTTCAATTATTGCCTCAGTTTACTGAAATGGAGGCAGCTTCCAGGCCATATGTAAGAAGGAACTCAAATACAGCACAAGGCATTCAGTGGGTTGAAGAGACAGGTGGGAATTTAGATGGGCCAATGTGGTCTGTAATTGTAGAGTAAAGGAAACAACAGAGCTACAGAGAGTGGAAGCACCAAAGATCCACAGAAGGGTTCCAGGAGCAGCTGATTGTTTAATTTGTATATGCATGAGAGGAAGTTATTGAAACCTGAAGAAAAGAATAATCAGAAAAGAGAATGATGTATATGAGGAGCTGGACAGACTTTCAACCCAATTAGGCAAATACAGTTATTAAAAATTATGCTTTTTTAAAAAGCATCAATAAAAGTATCAAAAATCATCTTAAGAAGCATATAAGAAATGAACAAAAAAATTCTATAAAAGTATTACTAGTCAGGCGTGGTGGATTGTGCCTGTAATCTTAGCTACTCAAGAGGCTGAGATCTGAGGATCGCAGTTCAAAGCCAGCCCGAGCACTAAAGACAGAGAGACTCTTTTTTGGGGCAGGGTCATGGGTCTTGAACTGGTCTGAGCACTGTCCTTGAGCTCTTTAGCTCAAGGCTACTGCCATACCCTTGAGCCAAGCCCCACTTCCCATTTTTCTAGAGGTTAATTGGAGATAAGAGTCTCAGGTCCTTTTGTTCCAGGGCTGGCTTTGATCTGTGATTCTCAGATCTCAGTCTCCTGAGTAGCTAGAATTACAGGCGTGAGCCACTGTACCTGGCTCCAGAGACTCTTATCTCCAATTAATTACTAGAAAAGTGGATGTGGGGCTGTGGCTCAACAGTTAAGGCAGTAGCCTTGAGCTGAAAAGGTCAGAGACAATGCAGAGGCCCAGGGGTAGGGCAGTCGCTTTGAGCTAAAGGGCTCAGGGACAGTGCCCAGGCCCAGAGTTCAAGCTCCATAATCACCCTCCCCCATATACACACACACAAATATCTACTAAACTTTGCTAGAGGCCATCTCAATTTATGGCATTTAAAGACATTATTAATGTGCTGTTACCCACTCCCAGTTTCCTTCTTTCTCCCCAGCTTAGAGATTCTACTCTGGGCAGTTAAAGTAAAGGACACAGACGACTTTCTCTCCAACCTGCAGCCTTATATTATAGCACCATGTGGTATAGGACAGAATGCCAGCCATTATAATGTCCTACAACTCCAAGGAGGGCCAAGCCACGATATCTGGCTCCCCTGTGAGCTACAATTCAGAGGGCAGAAGTTCTGCCCCAGACATGAGTGGTCACCAAGTAGGTATCAAATGCATTCAACTCACCTCACTGGAAAAGCAACTAAAGTAAGGTATAATAACTTCAAACACAGGTCACTATTTCTGCCTCTAGCTTTAAAGGAATGAGACTAGTTTTCCCAGAGGCACAGAAAATCCATAAGGGAAGATTCTACAACTCCCTACTAGGGAACTGATTTTACTTAGAACCAGGGCACTGTGGAAAACAATGAAGATTTTGGTAGTGAGTACCTAAGAAGGGGTGGGTGCCCCTGAGAAACAAGAGCTGAACTGGTATCAGTTAGTGAAAACTAGGGGAAGCTATCTAAATATAATAGACTCTATGAACAGCTTAAATAGTATTAATTATTTAGAAAGATGAAGTCAAAGCCTAATAAAATAAGTAACAGGAAATGGGTACTTACAAGAGAGGGGAGGTGGCAAAGGGGAGAGGGGTAGAAAAATAAAGGATGGAAGGAGAGATAACACAGTCAAGAATTCAGGTATATATACCACAAATTTAAAACTAAGGGAAGGAGTAGGTGGAAAGGGAGTGAAGCTGTAGAAGGGCTGACACTGAACAAGTCACATTGTATTCATAAGCTATTTTGTTGAATGCCAACTCCTTTGTGCAGCTACCTAAAGAGAATAAAAATATTCCACAAAAAAGGATCTGGTGGCCCACACCTGTAACCCTACTATTCAGGAGACAGAGATCTGAGGATTGCAGATCAAAGCGAGCCCAAGGAGGGGGGCTTGATGTCTGAGAAATATATATGTGTGTATGTGTGTTTATGTATGTATACATACATATATAGTACATATAGTAATATTATATAACACTTAAATACATGAAATACAAGGAGAAAAAAGAAAAAAGGAACGTACACATATTAAAATCTTAACAATCTCCAAGTAAAAGAAAGGCAATAAAAGGCACGTCCAGAATATAACATCACAGCATAGCTGTTGAATGACAAAATTAAAATCTTCAAAAGAACTCATCATGTACAGGAGGACCAAAAAAGTTTAAACTGGTTTCTCATCAGGGATACCAGAGGCTATAAAGCAGGAGGATGGTATTTTCAAGTTAATTATGGCAAAAACAAACAAAAAGCAGTAAACTAAGAATCCTCTTTATAGAAAAACAATCTTTCAAAAATGAAGGTGACTAAAGACATTCCCAGATAAGCAG
The DNA here is from genome assembly GCF_031878675.1 of Megascapheus bottae. Taxonomy (NCBI): domain Eukaryota; kingdom Metazoa; phylum Chordata; class Mammalia; order Rodentia; family Geomyidae; genus Megascapheus; species Megascapheus bottae. The sequence continues at coordinate 41,886,167 of NC_143547.1, forward strand.
AGAGAGAAACATGTTTTTCCGTAACTATCTTACAAGAAATATTGATGGAAAATTTTCACGCTGAAATGAAGTAACCCTGGATCATACACAAATGGAAAATACACACACACATACGCCCACACACACACAACACTTGCAGAAGTAATTAAAAATGATTATAAAATGTACATTTTCCTCATTTCCTCTTTAAAGAACTAATTTAATTGTAAGCAACTATATGTTTATAAATGAACTGGAATACACATAAAATAGAGAAATATATTAATTTGACAATAATAGTACCAGGGAGGTGGGTGAGAACAAGCCATATCGAAATGAGGAAATGATGTAAGATGATAAGTCAAATCTACAGGAAAAATTGAAAGGAACCAGAAGTGACAATCAAAAGGATAATAAACTCAACAAATAGGTACTTACTCTCCTTTGTTTTCTCAGCTTCCTTAGAATATGTGATACAAGCTGGGCAAATGTCATATGTTGGTGGCTCACACCAGTAATTGCTCAGAAGACTGAGAACTGAGGATCACAGTTCAAAGCCTGTATGAGCAGGAAAGTCCCTGAAACCCTTTATCTCCAATAAACTACTCAGAAAAAGCCATAAGTAGCACTGTGGTTAAAGTGGTAGAGTGGTAGCCTCAAGCAAAAAGAGGCTCAGGGTCAGTGCGTAGGTCCTGGGTTCAAATGAAAGCATCAGAAAAAAAAACATAACAGAAAAACAAATATGATGTTACACTGTTGAATTCGCAATATTTAGAGATATATGTGATTGAATTGCACAAACGTAAAAAGGATATGTCTAGCATAAAACTGTCTATATCTTACTGAAATTAAGTTAATCATAAAAATATGATTATGGTAAAATAATGTATATACAAAGTCCTAAAGAAAATACTAGGAAAGTAACTGCAAATATGCATATATATATATATACTGAAAAAATCATGAAAGAAAATATTCACTCAATTTAAAACTAATAGTATAGGAAAAAGAAACAAAAAAGTCAAAAGATATAGAAAACTAAAAGTAAAGTAGCAGATCTGTCAGTAAAAAAAAAAAACATTATATATGACTGGATTAGGTAATCCAAAATCAGAGATCATCAGATTGTATTTATATAAAAATATATGCTGTGTACATGACAGAAGTTTTAGTTCAAAGATATAAAATTATAGAAACTACAAGAAGAGAAGATATAAATCATGTAAACAGCAACCATGAGAAAATTGGAGTGACATATTTGTGCCAAGAAAAATAGACTTTAAAGCAAAAATAAAGTAACTGAGATAAACAGGAAGATTATATAATGATAAAAGGTCATTCCATCAGGAAGACATTACGTTATAAACCATGTATGGAAAACAAACTCCGGAATACATGAAACAAATTGAATAGGACTGAGCAGATGAACAGACCCATAGTAATAATTGGAAAACTTATTACCTTATTTTTAATAATGAATAAAATGTATGTAAAAAACTAACAAGATGAGAGGCAGGGGTTTGGGGAGGGAAATGGGGACCAAAACATGAGAAAGGGTATCAATGTTTGTGAAATAATACACCTTCTATCTGGAGAAAATAATGTAACCCTTCTATTAATTAAAAAATATATATGAAAAAAATTCCTAAAAAAGCAACAAAAGATGTAGGAAAAAAAAAAAACCAGCAAACCAAATAGACCTAAAGACATGAATAAAACTTTCTACCCAAAATAAACATGTTCTCTAGCACACATGAAACATTCTTCAGGTTAGCACATTCTAGTCTATAAGTTAACCATCAATAAAAAGTCACAAATCCAAGCCACGCACACACGGTGGCTCACACCTGTAATCCTACCTACTCAGGAGGCTGAGATCTGAGGATCACGGTTCAAACCCAGCCCGGGCACTAAAGTCCAAGAGACTCTTATCTCCAGTTAACCACTAGAAAATCAGAAATAGCGCTGTAGCTCAAGGGGTAGGGTGGTATCCTTGAGCTGAAGAGCTCAGGGACAGCACCCAAGCCCAGAATCCAAGCCCCACGACCAACAAAAAAAAGTCACAAATTCTACCAGAAGGGAATACAATTAGATTAGCAATAAATAGACAAATAAATTTGAAAAAGTTTAAAATAATAGAAATTTTAAGAAAATATTTTGACTAAAAATGAGAGTATGGCATATCAGAAGTTTAAAGACACAGCTAAAAGGTATTCAGAAAGAAATTTGTAGTTACAAATATCTATATTAAAAAGGGATTTGGGGCCAGGAGTGTTTCCTAGCACCACTTCTGGCTTTTTCGTGTGTGTATGCTAGCCTTCAGAAAGCTCAAACACAGTGCCTAGGCCCTGAGTTCAAGCCCCAGAACTGACAAAAAAATCTTTAAATTAATGATATTCCACCTACACATATAGAAAAAGTACACACAAAACCCACAACAAACAGAGCAAAGAAACTCTGAAAAAACTGAGACCAATGCAATTTTGAATAGGAAATACTGAAACATTAATAAAACCAAAGTTAGGTTTTTTAATAATAAATACCACAATATGTGGTATTTATACACAATGGAATTCTATGCTGCCATCAGAAAGAACGACATCGCCCCATTTGTAAGAAAATGAAAAGACTTGGAAAAAATCATATTAAGTGAAATAAGCCAGACTGAAGGAACATAGGCTCAATGGTTTCCCTCATTTGTCATAATCAGTAGAAACCTTGGGCTCTACTAGCAGAGATTTACAATAGAGCAAAACCTAGATACATAAGTCCGTATAGGATGACGCTAAATGTAAGGACCTCCAGGATATAGAAACAAAAGCCATATAATGAGTGATTGTTGTCCTTAATGTACTATGTTATCTCTTATCTCTTTTGCTTTTATCTCATATTGTTACAGTATTTCACCTTATTAACTGATATATTGCATATATGATTATTTCATTATTTGAAATAGGATAGGGAAGGTGGGAAAACAAGATGGGGGATAGGGATGGGGGGAGGGAAATGGGGACCAAGACATGAGAAAGGGTATCAATCTTTGTGAAGTAATGCACTTTCTATCTGGTGAATATAATGTAACCCTTCTATTAATTACAATAAAAATACATGTTAAAAAATCTACAAAATTGAAAAGGCTTTAGCTAGAGCAACTAAATTTGAAAGAAGAGTAAATTTAAAAATCATGAAATAGCCGGAAGCCAGGAGCTCATGCCTGTAAACCTAGCTACCCAGGAGGCTGACATCTGAGGATCATGGTTCAAAGCCAGCCTGGGCACAAGAGGACCTGAGACTCTTATCTCCAATTAACCACCAGAAAACCAGAAGTGGAGCTATAGCTCATGTAGTTGAGTGCTAGCCTTGACCTGAAGAGCTCAGAGTTCAAGCCCCACAGCAAGAAAAAATAATTAAAAAATCAGCAAGTAAATATGGGACATTTAAACAGGAACTCACTCCTAGAAACAAAAAATAGGACTTCTGAAGATTAAAAAAACTAATATATAAATTGCAACTAATACTGGATACAATCAATAGCAGATTAGACACTGCAGCAAAACACTAGAAACATTAGACTCCATAGTAGAACCTTTCAAAATGAAGCAGAGAGAGGGAAAGAAAGGACTAAAAATAAAATTAAGTAATAGACTTCAGGATTTCTACAAGGAGCTAAAGACAAAATATTATTTGAAGGCATAAATAGCCAAAATGTAACAACCAATTGAAAATTATAATTCTGGCAACAAATCTTAGGTAACATTAAAGCATACTAAAACACTGATAGCTAATTCATTTAAGCTAGTGATAATGAGAAAATGCTAAAACACACAGTTACAGGCATATTATATAGAGGCAAGAAGGCAAAAATGATTATAGTCATGTCATCAAAACTACAGTATAATGACATCTTTGAAGTGATGAAAGAAAAGTTTGTCAACTTGGAATTATTCACCCACTGAAATTGTCTTTCAAAACTGAATGCTAAGCAAAGACCTTTTAGGAAATTAAAGCTGAGAGATTTCATGAAGAACAGACTTACACAGCAAGAAATTCTAAAAGAAGCTCTTTAGGCAGAAAGAAAACAATACTAGTGGCAAACTTTGATTTACATGAAGAAATGATGAGTACCACAAATAGCATGAAAACTGTTGTATCATTTTTAACTTTCCTTTTAAAATGAACAAAAGCTTAAAACAGAAATAATAATATGGTATAGGGCTTATACCACATGCAGAAATAGAATATATGACAACAATATATGACACATAGAATGGGAGAGACAACAATCAAAGTTTACCCAGGGTAGGGATTGTAGCTCAGCTGTAGAATGGTTGCCAAGCATGCACATGACCCCAGGTTTGAGTCCCAGCACCAAAAAGATAAATAATAAAGGTTTTTATTATATGGCTTTTAAACTACATGTGATGTTGTATAAAGCCAACTATGTTGCATATAATCACTTAAAAATAAGTATGGCTAAAAGGCTAATAATAATGGAGATAAAAATGAAATCATAAAAAATTCAATTATACCAAAAGAAGGCAGAGAACAAGAAAACAATACTAAAGAGCAAACAAATAGGATACAAATCTCAATATGTTATATTTAAACTCTAGTATAGTTATAATTACAATAAATAAAAATGATCTAAACATGTAATTAAATGTTTGGGATTGAAATTGTAATTTTTGTTCCAGTTCTAGGTCTTCAACTCAGGGCTTAGGCACCGTCTCTGACCTTTGTTGCTCAAGGGTAGCACTCCACCATGGCTGACCAAGGAAAAGCAACAGAAATTATACCTGCTGATCAGCTCCAAAATAAATTCTTCTAGGTACAGGGAAATAGTGTCAGACAGAACTTAGATCTTTGAAAACAATGCAATGCAACAGAAGTAGCAAATTGTAATTAAATACTAAAGATCACATTCATGTTCTTTATAATATGGGTGAGTATTAGAAGCAGAATGTCTGGTGTGTGGAATTTTCCAATGTGTGTGCAGGTAGTACATGAAACAATTTTAAAGGTAAATGAAGTACCACAAATTAATCCATGTGGTTAAGAGTTGTACATAGTGCTTGAAGTCATATAATATTAACTCAAAGTAGACTAAATTATAAGGCGCATGGATGGTAATACATAGAACATACATCAAAATTTAAGTATGGCATATAGCTAAACTACCAAAAGATAAATTAAAAAAAAAGCCTATTTAAAACTCTCAAATGAGCCAGGAGCCAATGTCTCACTCCTACAATTCTAGCTACTCAGAATGACCTCTGAGGATTGAGGTTCAAAGCCAGTACAGGTGGGAGACTCTTTTTTCTGCCAGTCCTAGGGCTTGAACTCAGGACCTGACTTGTCCTTGGGCTTTCTCAAGCCTAGAGCTCTACCACTTGAGCCCCAGCATCACTTCCAGCTTTTTCTGTGTATGTGGTACTGAGGAATCGAACCCGGGTCTTTGTGCATGCTAGGCAAGCACACTACCACTAGGCCAAACTCCAGGCCTCAGGCAAGAGACTATTACCTCCAATTCACCAGCAAAAAGCTGAGAATGGAGGTATAGCTCAAGTAGTAGAGAGGCAGCATTCAGCGAAACAGTAAAATTTCAAGGCCCAAGTTCAAGCCCCAGTTCTAGGACAAAAATAAAACATAAAAACTCCCTAATTGTCTAAAAGGAAGCAGGAAATGGGGAAAAAGCACTAAAAATGATCATCAGAAAACAGATGATGATAAAGGAATGCAATACGCTTATTTCAATAGTTACACTGAATGTAGATTTCTCAGTATATCTCATAAAAGAAATCGACCAAGACATGTGAAAGGGTATCAATGTATGTGAATTAATCACCTTCTAACTGGCAAATATCATGTAACCCTTCTATTAATTACAATAAAAAATATATGAAAAAAGTAGAATAAAAAATTAAAAAAATAAAATGATAAAAAAAAGAAATTGTCAAACTATTTTGAAAAAGTGCCATGCTACTTCTAAGAAAACTGCTTTAAATATGAAGGCACAGAAGTTAAAAGAAAAGAAAATTACATGCCATACAAACTACAATCTAAATAAAACTGAAGGGTCTAATCAATGTAAGACAAAGCAGACTTGAGAACAAGCAATGCTACTAGAAATAAAAAAGGGGCAATCTCCTGCTGCTAAAAGGGTCAATTCCTCAGGAAGTCCTAGCAAGACTTATTGTGTATGCAGCTGACAACAGTTTCAAAATACATAAAGACCAAACAGAATTGAAAAGCCTAAATAGAGAAATTGACAACTATAGTTGGAGATTTTAACAGTCTTCTCTCCACAATCAATAAAACACATAGGCAGAAAATCAGTAAGGATCTAGAACTGCATAAGACTATTAACTGATTTCACCTAATGGACATTTATGAAACACTCCACTGAAAGAACAGCATACACAGTCCTCACATATGCACACACACCAAGTTACACCACATCCTGGTCCATAAATAAAGCTTAAAAAAAGCTTTAATTTACAATCTGACAAACCTTCATAACATAAAATGTCACATCTTAGCCTTCAGGATTCAGTGCTCTTAGGTATATTCCTATGTTTGCAAAATGATTTGTTAGAAGTTCTATGTCTTGAAAATCTGAAATACCATATTCCTTAAACAACATCTACTCCTTTATCTCTATCCTCCTCCCCCCTGCAGCCCTTGGTAGTCATTCTACTTCTCTGTTCCTATGAATTTTTTAGAGTGTGTTACTTGATTATGTTTCAATACCTGTATTGTAGCATGTCCTCTATTTTTAAGGCTGATAAATATTCGATTACAGACATGCACTACGTATTGTTTACCCATTCATCCACTAATAGACACTTAGGCTGCTTCTTTCTTTTCACTCTTCTGAACCTTGGTGTGGATATTTCCTCAAGATCATGTTTTGTTGGCTATTCAGAAATGGAATTGGTTCTGTATTTACTGTTTAGGGAAGCCTCCACACTTTTTCATAATGATAGTAATATTTTATTCACACCAAAAATCTTTACATGTTTATTATTTTCTGTTGTTTATTTAAATAGTAACCATCTTGACAGGTGTGATAAAGCTTTTTATTAAGAACTGAAATCATACAAAGCACATTCTATAACCAAAATTAAAGTAGAAACCAATAAACAAAAAGCTAGAAAACTTTAAATATTTAGAAACATTTAAACATATCTAAATGACGTATAAATCAAGATGAATATTATATAGACATTTTAAATTCAAAAATACTTAAAACCCAAAGTAAGAAAATAAAAATTCCACATACCCAATGTCTGGAACGGGTTTAAAACAGTGTGAACAGAGAAAAGGACAGCATCAAATTCTTATACAAGAGAAGGAACTAGTTCTACTAGTAATTTAAGTTCAGAACTCTGAACACTAAATAAACAGGAAAAAATTAAACACAAAGCAAGAAGAATGAAAATACCTAAAACTAGAAATCAATGAAAATATGTCAGTTATCCACCTGTTTTATAAGCAAACCAAAATTGGTCCTTTGAAAAGATCAATAAAGTGAAAACCTTGTAATCAAACAAAGTGAGACAAGAGAGAAGTTATAATAAAAATGGGACATCAGTCTTGACTCCACAGAAATTATAAAGATATTCACAAAATTTTTCAAATAACTTTTTGCCTATATATCTAACAACTTAGCTGAGTGCTGGTGGCTTATGCCATCCCAAGCAGAAGAGTCTATGAGATCCTTATCACCTATAAACTTCTCAGAAAAAGTGGTGCAAAAGATCAAATGACAGAGTGCTAGCCTTAAGCACAAAGAGGCTCAGGGATAGTGCCCAGGCCCTGAGTTCAAGGGCTGGCAAGAAAGAAAATCTTGCAACTTAGACAAAAATGGATCGATCTCTTGAATGGCCCAAATGATCAAAGGTCACTGAAATTAAAACATTACTTTCCATCGACTTTAAAGTTTGGCTCATGAGAAGCAATGTACTCACTATCCGACATAAGTATAACACCTTTAAAGATCACCCTGACAATAAAATGCAATAAAAAGGATAGCCTGAACAATTGTATAATAAATTCAATATTTTATTAGAAACTTTAACAAAGAAAATTCCAGTTTAATCTACTTTTACAGAAAAACTAAATCAATTTTTTCCAGTCCTGGGGCTTGAACTCCAGGCCTGAGCACTGTCCTTGGGCTTTCTCCAGGCCAGTGCTCTTCCACTTGAGTCACAGTGCCACTTCTGGCTTTTTCTGTGTATGTGGTACTTGGGAATAGAACTACTCTACCACTAGGTCAGGCTCCTGGCCTCAGACAAAATATTTAAAGAGGAATTCATGTGTAATTTAATTCACCAATATTTAGCAAACGATTTGATGAAATTTGTCCTATATGAATATCTCCCCAAAATAGAAGCAGAAAATTGCAACTTTGTAGTCAATAGCTATTCAGTAGCATTACCTTGCATTAAAGCAATAGAGGGAATGGGCTAAATGTAATAGATGGTTTTCATTATGGTGTACTGATCAAAAGTCATAGAATGTGATCATTTCATTTATTTTAGTAAATGATCACCAAGCAACTTACTTTCCACCGCGTCATCACTAATAATACTTTCCAAGCATCTTTTGGATGCACAAACCCATCTAGGATCCTTTCCCCCAATGAACAATCTAGCTGTGAAAGGTAAATTTGCGGTGTTAAATGAGACCCCAGACAGGTACAATTTAAAGCTTCTTTTTACAAAAGAAAATGATTTTTTATTATCATTCTTTCATCATGAAAAGTGTTTTCATTGTGATAATTTCATAGATGTAATGAGGGTACTCTGATGTAGTCTGCCCCTTTATTACATTCCCATTACCCCTTCCTCCCACTCTACCTTTTTCAAATAGTATTTGGTGGGTTTCATGTGTGTATTTATGTATTGATTCTCTTCAAAATCCCAGTTCTTTTTCTTTTTCCTTTCGCTCTCCTAGTGATCCACCCAGATAATCCCCTTATTTCACTCATGTACTCCATTATCATCATTGTCATCAGCAGCAGCATCAAAAACAATAATGGCAAAAACATAATAGGCCTAGATCTCACAGATGAGCTGAAATCATCTAATATTTGTCTTTTTCACCTTGTTTTATCTTACTCAATATGATGACTTTCAGTTTCACCTATTTTCTTGTAAAGTACTTAATTTCATTCTTGTTTATGACTTTGAAGACTAGAGATTATTCAAAAAGTAAGAAGATATTGTTCTCATTTCCATTCACATCTTAACTGCCAGTTCATAGTAGCATGACAAAAATGCTTACTACTCCCAAACCTCAGGGGTTCATTGTTGTATCCAGTGCACTGCCACTAACTATACTGCCTTTCTCCTCTTTTCTAGCAAGCAACATATCAGCATGCTTTGAATACCTACCTCATGAGTCATTTGCTGGGCTGCAAGTGTGGCCTAGATGTAGAGTGCTTACCTAGCACTCATGAAGACCTGGGTAGAATTCCTCAGTACCACATACATATAAAAGGCTTGAAAGGGTGCTGTAGCTCAAGTGGCAGGGTACTAGCCTTGAGAAAGCTAAAGGAATGTGCCCAGGCCCTGAGTTCAAGCCCCAGTACTGGCAAAAGGTGTCATTTCCCCAAGAAGGATTCACTGATTGATCACCTGTTCATTCAGAAGCATTTATTGAGTCCCTAATACATGTCAGAATTATGTATATAATAACAAGCAAAACAAAATCCATACCCTCAAAGGGTTCTCTCATTCTAAGGAGAGAACACAGAATATATAAATCAATTTAAGTCATGGTACATTATATGAAGGAAAATAAGACGAACAAGGATAGTGGCCAGAAAGATAGCCATAATTTGACGACAGAATGAAAAGAGAAAAGAAGGAAACAGACCACTTCCACTTTAGGCATATCTGTGGTAAGAGGAGGGAAAGATTCCAGACAGAGGGATCAGAAAGTGCAAAGATCTCAAGTCTAAAACATGCTTGGCAAGTTTGACTGGTACTAAGAACAAGGGGTGGAGTGGTAGAAAATGTAGCCAGAAAGGTAACTTTGTGTAGGTTAAGTTAAAGACTGTTGGTTTTTTTGTAGTCAATGAGAGCAAAACAGGGACATGATTTGCCCTAGATTTTTTAAATGCCCTTGGTTTTTAAAAAGTATCACTCTATCTGCTCTGCAGAGTAGAATCAAACAGGGAGTAAGGGCAGAAGTAAGATTCCAGTTAGGAGCTATTAAATTAATGTAGTTCCTAGATGATAGTTGTTTCCATTAAGACAGTAGCAGAGGATGGGATAAGAAGCAGTATGGAAATATTTAGAATGTTTGGTTGATAGAATTGCTAGAGTTGACTGTGAGAGAAAGGAGAATTAGCTTATAATTGCTGGAGCAGTGTTCCTTTGTAGGCAAGGGAGATGGAATCTAGTGCACAGGAGGAAAGGCTGGCTTTAGATAAAAGGCTGGAGAATTCATCTAATCGTACCAGGAGAAAAATCTGGCAGAGCTTCAGGCAGATGAGTTGGTAAAGTAGAAGGAAATCTGAAGGTGTTGTATTGTTTTCTCTTTTCTCTATGAAAAAGGAAGAGACTTAAAGAAAAAAGGCTACAATATAGTCATTCAAAGCCACATACTTAGGTCTAGTCACACTTCACCAAACCCTAAGCACCTCTGCATTAATTTTTATCCAGCTGGAATCATTTTTTCTTGGTTTATATATGTATTTGAGATTTCTCCTTCACTAAACCCTCACCTCATGTAAGTAATGATATGGCTCAAGAGATAGAGTTACAGCTTGAATCAGACAAGCCATGTAACCCAGTAGTCAGTGGCTCACACTTGTAATCCTAGCTACTCAGGAGGCTGAGATCTGAGGATCACAATTCAAAGCCAGCCTACAAAAGTCCATGAGACTCTTATCTCCAGCTAGCCACCAGAAAACCAGAAGTGGCACTTTGGCTCAAAATGGTAGTATGCTGTCCTTGAGCCGAAAAGCTCAGGGACAGTGTCCAGCTCCAGAGTTCAAGCCCCATGATGGACAAAACCAAAACAAAACAAAAAAATACCCCACAAAACTGCCAGAGTTTGGCCTACTGATGGAGTGCTTACCTAGCATGCACAAAGATCCAGGTTTGATTCCTCGGTACCACATACACAGAAAAATGGCGGAAGTGGTGCTGAGGCTCAAGTGGTAGAGCTCTAGCCTTGAGAAAGTCCAAGGATAGTGCTCAGGCCCTGAGCTCAAGCCCAGGACTGGCAAAAACCCCACAAACCAAGTGAAAGAGCAAGGTCCCAAGGCCCTGAGTTCAAAACTCTAGTGTGTGCGCTCATACACACACACGCACACACACACACACACACACACGCAGGTGTGCAAAAACCAGAAAGAAAACTTCACCATGTACAACTAGAATACTCTAATGCTAGAATTTGTTAAAAAGGAATCAATAAACCATTCATTGGCTTGTATGGAGGAAAATTTCCATGCCACCGGGTAAAGATGTATCCTATGTTTTGCATCCCAATTCTTCACCCCCACAACCACTGCCCTAGTGCTCTTCTCACATGGCACATTACACCAGAGTCTCAATTCTTCCCATGATATTTCCTCTTTTTCCTTTCCAGTCCATGTTCCTCAGCCCTGCCAACCAATATAGCTTAGGCAAGGACCCTACCTGAAGCTCTTTATTATTACCTTTTTCTGACATGTTTATAGTAGGAACTGTCACTCTATCCCCTTTGCTTGCTTTACATAATTCACCCTAGCCACACAATTCCCCTATGGTGTTGGACACTGTAGGCACTGCATCTTCTATCTGAAATGCACCTCTTTTTGCTCTCCAAGTTAGACTTAGCTTCAGTGTCACGTTGTCAGTGACACCCAGGAAGAAGTAACCTCTCTTCTGTGCTCATATCAATCTTCTGTAACACTCATCCTCCCCTATAAAAAGTGTTCAGGTGAGGGGCCGGGAGTTTGGCCTAGAATGCATGAAAAAGTGGGTTCGATTCCTTAGTACCACATACATAGAAAAACTGGAAGTGGTGCTGTAGCTCAAGTGGCAGAGCGCTAGCCTCGAGGAAAAAGCCCAAGGACAGTGCTCATGCCCTGAGTTCAAGCCCCAACACTATTTAAAAAAAGTGTTCAAGTGAGTAGCTACCCCATTAGTTCTATTATTTGTCTTTTACCACATGCGTTTAGCACAGTGCCTGGAATGTACTACAATAACATGTTTAGTGAGTGAGTTATTATGGAAGGAAGAGGGTTACAAAGCACATGGAAGGGAGAGGGTTAGAAAGAACTACCAACCAAAAATGGAAGTTGTTAGAAAAATATAAAATGAAAAGATTTTAAAACACTCAAAATACGAAGTGCTTAAAGCAAAAAATCAACTTTAAAGATTTAAGTTCAGGCAAAAATGGTGAACTAACACCTGAAAGGCATAGCAAAACAAAAAAATTTCCTCTCCTAGCTAGGTGCCAGTGGTTTATGCCAGTAATCCTAGATACTCAGGAGGCTGAGATCTGAAGATCACAGTTCAAAGTCAGCCCAGGCAGGAAAGACCATGAGACTTTTATCTCCAATTTACCACCAAAAAGCTGAAAGTGGTAAAGTACCAGCCTTGAACTAAGCTAAGGAACAGTGACTAAGGTTTGAATGTTCACGCCTTAGAACTAGCACAAAAGAAGAAAACTTAGAAAAATGCAAAAACAAATCACTTCTCCTATTTCCCCATGTATACACACAATGTAATAAAAACCTCTCAAAAGTTAATAGGGGGGCAGGATTGTGGTCTAGTGGTAGAGTGCTTGCCTAGCACGCATGAGGCCCAGGGTTTGATTCTTTGGTACCATATACATAAAAAAAGCTGGAAGTGGTGCAGTGGTTCAAGTGGCAGAATGCTAGCCTTGAGAAAGCACAAGGGCAATGCCCAGGCCCTGATTTCAAGCTCCAGGACTGGCAACAAAAGTTAATAGGGAAGATGTTGTATCTAGAAATATTATATAATAATATAGTATAATAATATGTAATGTCCTATCCCAAATACAATAAATCTCTGAAATTATTGTATATTGTACAAAGCAAATATATAATCATGTATGACTTTGTTGTATGCAAGCATTTACATATTATCTCAATTATAAATACTCAGTAAAGTTAATATTATTGTCTTTTTATAGATGAAGAATCTGAGGCTCAGAGAATCACTCATCAAAGATCATTGACTGAAAGAGATGAGGCAGAAACAAGTTTCTAACTTTTGTATGTCTGTCTGACTAGAAATCTATTGTTCTCTCCAGTCCAAAGCCTGAGTGGAATTTTGCATGGTTTCACAAGCACACCAAAATGAAATCATAAATTGTTTTCTCCCCTCCCTTCTCCTTCTCCTTCCCCTTCCCCTTCCCCTTCCCTTCCCTTCCCTTCCCAAGACAGGGTCTAAATATGTTGTCCATGTTGGCCTCAGATTGTTAGGCTTAAATGATCTTTCAATCCCAACCTCTCTAGTTGTACCACTGCTCAAGGCTTTTTGTCCCCCCAATTCTAACTCCCTTTCTTGGTTCTTCAGTTGAAATATATATATATATATATATATATATATATATATATATACACACACACACATATATATATTGCTGACCAAGCAATTCTTTCTTAAGCTATAGATCTAATCTTTTATCAAACTCATCTATCAAGTTCATCATTGTAGTTACTGGAATTTTCATTTCCAGAATGTGCTCTTTCCTATTGCTGTGAACTGGATATTTGTGTCTTCCCAAAATTCCTATATTAAAATCCTAACCCTCAAATCAGTAACAGTATTAGGAAGTAAGAGTCTTTTGGAAGTTATAACATCATAAGGGCAAAAATCTTCATTACTAGAAGTTGTATTTCTGTTTAAAAAAAAACACTCCAGAGATCTCCTTTTTCCCACTGTTCTGTAAGGTATCGGTGGGAGGATGGTTAACTATAAAACAAGAAAAGAGTCCTCATCAGATGCCAAATCTGTTGGCACCTCAGTCTCTGAGCTATAGCCTCCAGAACTGTGAGACAATAACTTTTATTGTTTTAAGCCACCCAGTCTGTTGTACCTTGTTAAGGCAGCCCAAGCAAACTAGTACATCAGGTAAGCCTAGTAATGCCAGACTTTGGATATCAAAAGTTAGAAGAGCTGTGGGTGATATTATCTTTCTCCAGAGAAGATTTACTTTGCTTCTGGCAGGTGGTGAAGGACAGATCACCTTAATCCTGCTTAAGATTGAGCTGACTCAAAGCTGCTCTCCAGTCTTTGTGAGAAATGGTATTTTTCTTGTTCATTTTTGCTTCTAGAGTTTAGCCCTTTGGGGATCCCAACTGAAAACCTGTGATAATTACCAGGGTCCCTCCTCTTTGGCAGGCTCTGAACTCTAATTTCTGTCTCTCCAGCATTGTGAAATTACTGAAAGCTTTGCTTAGTTGCTAAGCTTTGTACCTCCCATTTTCTGCTTACCTTCTCAACCTCCTTGCCCTATACCACTTACAAATAAGCAAATATCCCAAGGGATGGTAGAAGGGGGAATGATGTAAAATATTGGAGTAAATTCATTGTGCTTTTTTTTCACTAGTATCTTGGATACTTAAGTTTTGATGATAAGGATATAAAAACTAACTACAGTTTTTATTTTGTCCTACAGCCCTGTCAGATTGCTGATCTGCCTGCTCATCCTATATCTTTTATTGCTTTCAGTTTGGATTCTCAGCTTTGCTAGACATACATTGTATTGGCAAATGCCTTTAAGAGGTATGTAGCATAGAATGTTGGGCCCATCTCGTTATATCTCTTGAGATTTTGATTCCTTCTTGTTTTCAAACAGATAATTTGTATTCAGGTTTCTAGGGAGACCAAGCAGGGATATTGGTGCCATTTCTGTTCCATAACTCTGTCAAAACCAGAAAAAGTCCCCATAACCATGACTTCTATTGGCAAGCCTGACTTTGAGTCTTCATTTATTCTTTTCCAACATGATTAGGCAGATAGTATGTGTGAATAAGCCTGCAAAACTCTAGGAAAACAAACTACTCCTCTCTTCAAGAAACTAACAGTGGAATGGGTAGAGGTAAAATCAACAAACATAAATGGTTTAAAAATAACTTAGGTATTGAAAATGAGATAGAAATGCACAGAAAATGTCATATAGGGAAATGCAATGTAACTAGCTCTCTTTGCTGCTAAAGGTCAAAAAATGCTCCCACTGATAATCATGCTAACAAAAATCTGTCAGACTCAAAATACAAATAGTATTGCATTCTCTCATACGTAGACTATAGGTCTCTGTCTCTGTCTCTGTGTCTCTGTCTCTCTCTCTGTCTCTCTCTGTGTCTCTGTCTCTGTCTCTCTCTCTCTCTCTCTGTCTCTCTCTCTGTCTCTCTCTCTCTCTCTCTCTCTGTCTCTCTCTCTCTCTCTCTCTCTCTCTCTCTCTCTCTCTCTCTCTCTCTCTCTCTCTCTCTCTCTCTTTCCTTCTAGCTCATTGTAGACTACAGGTCTCTCTATTCTTCTCCCTCTCCTTCCCCCCTCTCTCTACTTCTTTCTTTCTTTCCTTCTTTTTGTGTCAGTCCTGGTGCTTAAACTCAGGTCCTGGCACTGTCCCTAAGCATTTTTCTATTTGAGTCACATCTCTACTTCCAGATTGATTTTAATTTTACTTTTTTTTTTTGCCAGTCCTGGGCTTGAGCTCAAGGCCTGAGCACTGTCCTTGGACTTTCTCAAGGCTAGAACTCTACCACTTGAGCCTCAGCACCACTTCCGGCTTTTTTCTATATGTGGTACCAAGGATTCGAATCTGGGTCTTTATGCATGCTAGGCAAGCACTTTAACCACTAGGCCAAACTCCCGGCCCCTAATTTTACTTTTTGATTGTTATTATAAAGTTGATATACAGAGGGTTTACAGTTATATAAGGGTCATGAGTCCATTTCTTTTGGACAATGTCATCCCTTCCCTCGCTCTCTCCCAGTTTTCTCTTCCAGCTATAGCCACAAATTTTAGAGTTCATTTTCAACAATCTTCATCCAGCTTTTTTGATAATTAATTGGAGAAAAGCCTGCCCCGGCTGGCTTCCATACATGATCCTCAGGTCTCTTCCTCCTAAGTAGCTAAGATAAAAGGAGTGAGCCAATGGCTCCCAGTGTTTCTTTTCTCTTCTTAAAAAAAAAAACATGAAATAAAGGAGGACTATTTGGGAATAGGAACTGATAGGCATGGAGAATAGTAGAGGTGGTTAAGAGGATAAATCAGATAGAAGTAGATTGTATGTACTTATGAAAATATCATAATGAAATTCATTCCAATTTCTTTAACACTAGAAGGAAATCTTGTCTGTGAAAATCTCAAGGAGATAGGTTCTCACAAGACCTTCAATCCCTTGCCTGTTAAATATTGTAATATTGTGTGAAGACTGAGTACTCACAGGGGATATAAGAAAAGGGAAGAGATAATAGAAGTTTTATAAGTGAGCTCCAATTTGAGGTGGCAGGTGATAGAGGAAAGGGTATGCCATAAAGAGTGAGGGTGTTACAAAGGTACAATGCTTATGTGCATCTGGTCATATAAAATAATATTTATTGAAATGAATTCCAGGAAATGGAAACCAGTGGTCTTTTCTTTTCTTTTTTTTTTTGTGGGTTGTGGGGCTTGAACTCTGGGTCTGGGCATTGCCCCTGAGCTCTTCAGCTCAAGGCCACCGCCCTACCCCTGGGCCTGGGTGTTGTTCCTGAGCTCTTCAGCTCAAGGATAACACCCTACCCTTGAACCACAGCCCCACTTCCTGTTTTCTAGAGATAAACTGGAGATGAATCACACAGCCTTTAGTGTCAGCCTGGCTTTGAACCATGATCCTCAGATCTCAGCCTCCTGAGTGAGTAGGAACACAGGCATGAGTCACCATGCCCAGCCAGCACAAGTGGTTTTTTTCTTTGTTGCTATTTTTGTTTGCTTTTTGTCTTGTTTCTCCATTTATCTCTCTTTGGGAAGGGAAGGAAGACACAGAAATGGAGGGACAAAAGGTAAATAAGTCTCAGAAGTGGTCCTCATAAAATAGTAACAGTATGTGGAAAATGAACTATACATCTTGTAGATGATGATGAGGGAGAAAACTGGGAGAGAGTGGGGGAGGGGGTTACACTGATCAAAAAGAAATTTACTCATTATCTGACTTATGTAACTGTAACCCCTTTGTGTATCGCCTTGATAATAACAATTACAAGTAAATAAAAAGAGGATGTTAGATGCCTCATGTCCCTTTGGGCTTCTTTAACTACACCTGTTTCTTCTTCCTAGTTATTCCTAATGTTTGGTCTCTCAAACACACTGAGCTATTCACATTTGAGAAATGCAACTTTCATTTCTGCAGCTGCCTCTAAAGTCTGATGAACTCTTGCACATATCTGCACACCTATTTCAGGCTACATTTCCAGAACTCTCCCCAACTCCTTCCACTGAGGTATCATGATACCACAAGTATGCATCTTTGAGGTTATCACAATTACTTGGCTTCATGTATGTCTCTCTCTATAAATTGAGCTCTTCCTAAAAGCAGGACTTACTGCCTAGTTAAACATTGCATGGTTCAGAGGTAAAATACCTGTAGTCTCAGAGGGCCTTAGAAACAGAACGTCCCTTCTGCAAAAAGGGCTACAGTTGTGCTCTGGGTATTGAAAACATTTTTCATGGATGTGCTTTGAACATGGAACATGAAAGGCAGAAGAATATGACACAAGATAAAAGATATAAGAAATTATAAATTCTCTGTTTTGAATGAAATTTTCCCCAAACGGAGATTCTAGGGCCCAACTTTTTTTAAAATTAAACCATGTTTTAAATTCACACATAATGTGAAGGTTGCATTGTGATATTTCCATTCATGCATGTAGTTTGATTAAATTCAGCACCTCCTTTGTTGCTCTTTATTCCCATTACCTACCCTCTTTATCTGTACTGAAAACTTCTATGTGTTTCATTATGGCTTTTTTCACACATGCATACAATGTACTTTGTCATATTCTCACCACATCACTGCCTCTTTTGCCTTCCCATCTCCTTCAACCCCCTTCCATAGATCCCTGTTTTAACAATGGAACATTAATCCACCACAAAGAATAAAACTGTATCATTTGAAAGAAAACAGAAAAGTAGAAGAGCATATTAAGTAAAGTATGCCAGGTTCAGAAAGGCAAATGCCATGTTTTCTCTCATCTGAGAAATCTAGGTATAAGATAAATAAACTAGATTGAACCCTTGAAGAAATGGTTTTAAAATGAGTAGGCAGAGGGAGGATAAAGATGATGATCAGAGTGTATTATATTGACATATAGAAATAGTAGGAGGCCCTTTACTTTGTATACTAATACAATACAGAATCAAAGGTATTTGAAGTCAAGAATATGCCAAGTGAATTGGCCAAGGGATTGGAGAAAGAGAAATCAACTTTAAAAGACAACATAAAGTGTACAAAGGTATGGTAGTGCTTATGAGAAAGTACTATGAGTTTGTATTGTTGGAGATACCCAAATATTAGGGTATGGTAGGACAAGAAACGGGAATTTCAGGCAGAGTTTTGATTGTGAAGAGTTTTATCTCTGTTCCACAATTTTTTTATTCAGACAATTAACAGACAATGGAATTCCCAGAGATAGAAGGCAATGGCCAACTCAGATTTGTAAGAAATACACAGAGACGAAGTTGAGATTTCTTCAGTCAATGACTTACACATTTAAAGGCAGCAGTGCCATGAATACAAGGATTACCAGCTAACGAAGTCAAGTCTTCAAGTCATCTGAGTAGTAGTTTATAGAAAAAAAATCTAAAACATTGTAGTAGATGTTGTGTGACCAAAAATGGAAGTGTTGAATATCAAGAATCATTTCACACATAAGCTCAGCTAGAAAAGTTCAATACAGCAGGGACACATACTTTTTCAGAGGAAAAAAAAGAACATTGTCATTAAAGAACTATTAAATGTCTACTTACTTGATAGCATTTCTCCCTTTTGTGGAATTAAAAATCCAAGATGCCAGACAAGTGAGATAACTATCCCATAACAACACTAAGACAGCAGTATAAAAAACTCAACATCTACATGAACTAATAGAGAGAAGGGTTTACATGATCTATGCCTTGGGGAGCTGTCACATCTGTGACACTCAGGTCAGTAGAGTTTAATGAAGGAGGTAAGAATCCCAGCCTTTTCATGATGACAGTAGAGAAAGGGTTTGGCAGGCAAAGGAGAGGGCATTCTCAATGCTTGTACAATATGGAAGCAGTCTGAGGAAGAGGGTCCTGAACAGAGGAAAGCTGTTCCATGAAAGGTCAAGTGGGCAACATGCTGAAAGCTAATGTAGAAGGATGATGAACTCAAGGCCAGTCTGGGCCTCTCATTTTTCTTTACATTTCTGCTGTCTAAGTACCATTTCTGCTGTCTAAGTGACATTCTCACAGCCATTACTAGTTAAATCCATTACTCCTCCAAAGGATTCAAGAATACCTTACATACATAAAACCAAGTCACATATACAAATCAATGCAGTACATAAAAAGAAAAAGCCAAGCACATAGCCTCTGAACATCACCATTTCACGATGCCAAAAGGAAAACACTACACCTTGTGCCATTCCAACCTCATTCTTGAGACCAGAAAGCTAAATTACCCAAGTTACAACTGGGTCACAACACCAGTTCTGCCCCTCAAAAACAATCTAAAACATGAGAAGGTTACAGTTAGTAACAGCTTCATTCTAAATATCTGCAAAAGGTAAGCAACATCTTAAATTTGGATTCCTACTCTCCCCAGGGGAGTGGGTGGAGGAAAAAAAATGGATGGAGGATAGGAGGAAAGGTTGAATCTCTGAAGAAAACACATATACTTAGGATTACATAATACTGCCCAGAAGTAACTGAACTACAGCAGAAAAATTTCAAACACATTCCAACATGCCTCTAATTAAGATAGTTTTGGGAGGATCCAGAATTATAGCTATCAAACATGAAGCCTAAAGAATTCACCAAGATTAAAAAGATTACCAGCTTTAACACAAAGAAAAAATATGCTGAAAAAACCAGGCTAGTTAGAATACAGCCATAATAATGCCAATTTGCTGGCCATCATGCAATTGTTATATCATTTTAGGCACAATGATTTGTTATAAACACCGGAATGACAATATGTTGGGTGCTTTGAAAAATGTACTATTAGCTATAATTCTTGTTCCAGAGAGTTCAAACTAAATGTTTGATCAACATCATTTTGACAAGAAAAGTATGCTGATGTCCTATGACCATGAGCTTATTTTAAGTAGAGCAAGAAATACAGGTAAGGCATACAATAGTGTGAAATGTCTAACAAGCAAAAAAAATTGTAGCATGTAGAAGCAAGCTAGGTACCCACACAAGGTATGTATTTTGAAATATTTATGGATGGTTAACCAGAAAGGCTAATTTAACACCTACACATCAATTGCATGGAGACAGAACTGTGAAATATTTGCATTTATCACTCAGTAAGAGGACCATCACCAGCACTGCATTAAGAATGTCAGTTGCAATTAAATTAGGTGAAATTTCACAATTTAAAAGATATGCAATCTCCTTCACTGAGCACTTTAATTTACATAAACTGACTGGAAGGCTCTCAAAAATGAAATTCTGACTATATAATCACAAAGAAGAAAAAATGTGTACCAAAGAGACAGCAGTAAAGTTTTGTACAAGCTCAAATTTTTGAAGTATATAACAGCACAGGCATTTATTGAGCACTTACTGTGTAAAGAATTGTGCTGCATGCTTAATGTATATGTATCTCATTTACTCCTCAAAGCAATCCTTTGAATTTGGTCTGTTAATACTGCTTCCATTTTATAGAGAAGAAAATGGAATCTCAGAGGTTAAATAACCCAGTCCCAAATCACACATTTAGGACAGCAGTAGAGGTGAGATTCAAACAAAAGACTTTCTCATACTCAAGCTCTCCTGAAGTACTGAAAAAAGAATAGAATGAATCTGTAAAACATCAAAAAGACCATGGTACAGAATAATCTGAACTTTAGGAAGAGATGTATGCTGAAGATAACTAAAAGCAGCCAGTAACAAAAATGTAATAGTAGATGACTAAGAGAAAGAAATCATTTAATTCCTATTTTCTTTCTATGTGGCCTCTGCTAAGAAAAATTAGAATGAAAAGAAAGAAGAAGCAGTCAGACACCAGTAGCTCTCATCTATATAATGTTAACCACTTGAAAGGCTGAGATCAAGAAGATCATAGTACAAAGCCATTCCACTCTAAAATATCCACAAAGCTCCCTCTCCAAAATAATGAGAAAAAGCAGGACTGGAGGCATGGCTCAGGTGTAGACCATCAACTAAACAAGCATGCCAAGTAAATGTAAGGCCCTGGGTTCAAATACTGTACCATCCTTCCCCAAAAGGAGCAAGAAACAATAAAAGAAAACTGACAATGGAAATATAGAAAGCAATTAAAAAGCAAGTGTTAGCTATGAATAATGGTACACTCCTCTAATCCCAGTACTAGAAAGCTGAGGCTGGAGGATTCCAAGTTTGAGGTCACCTAGGGTTACACAGTATATTCCAGGCTAGTCTGGGCTACATAGTCAGAACCTTGTGTCAAAGTGGAAATAAACAGAACTTGTCTTAAAATAAATTGTAGGATACTGGAAAACCTTGGGCTAAGGTTTCTAACCTACTGTCAAGACAGAATTGTAAATAATAAGAGGAGAGTAGACGTCTGGAGAAATGCACATGTAGTTTTAATTTTCAAAAAGTAAACTCATGTTTGCAAGCTACTGAACAGAACTACAATACTAGACAAGCATTACAGAACACAATTTTGAAACACTGATCTGAGCAGGATGGTGTTTTTCCTTGTTCCTCTCAGCAAAAAAAAAAAAAAAAAAACACCGAAAACACAATGAAGTCAAAAAATGACACAAGAATAAGCCAAAGTTCTCTAAGGTGTGTTGGACACAGATGGCTCACACCTGTAATCCTACTCAGGATGCTGAGATCTGAGGATCATGGTTCAAAGCCAGCCTGGACAGGAAAATCCTATCGAGACTCTTATCTACAATTAACCACTCAAAAATCAGAAGTGGAGCTATGGCTCAAAGTGGGCACAAGGAGCTCATGGACAGAGCCCAGGCCCTGAGTTTAAGCCCCAAGACTGACCAAAAAAACTCAGAAGGTTGGTTTGGGAAAGGAGAAAGAGCATAGCAATAGTAGGCCTTGCATGGCTGCACACAAAGGATATCCAGACCTGGTGATTCTGAGATATGATTGTTTCAGACAGGGTCTCATATTGTGGGCTAAGCTGACCTCAAAGTCATAATTTTGAGTCTTCCTACAAAGTGCTGAGATCACAGACATGGACTGACCTGGCATTTATGAGACTCCATTCTCACAGTTCTCCTTAATGAAACAAGAATATTCTGACATCAGGTGAGGTCAATGTCATTGGGAATACAGCCATAGACAGGCGAGAGGTTCTCCTCCACTATACCTGAAACTCCCTCTGTCTACTCAGAGTTACTAAAGCTGGAATAGCAGAGCTTACAGGCAACTCAGAGGCTGCAGGAAGCCTGGACTAGGGAATCACTTTATTCCTATGAGCCCCAATTACCTCCATCAAAGATGGAGGAAAGATTAGATCTTCACTCACAAGAAGTAGTCTCCTTGTTAGGAAGTTTTGTTTTGTTTTGTTTAAATCTCATTGACCCAAAAGTCTCAGTTCTTCTCTAGACATACTGGGACAGTTTATCACAAGGAATATGAATGAAGGATCCTATGGTACCTTCCTGTCCTCCATAGATGTCTAATGGCATGTCTACAGAAATCCCCCTGCCCACCCAGCCACTCTCAATAAACAAAGCAAACCAAAACAGAGCCATCCACATAAGCTATTATCTTTTCTTTTCCTTTCTTTTATCTGCTACTCCTGAGGCCTGGGCACTGTCCCTGAGCTTTCTCAAGGCTAGCATTGTACCATTTGAGTCACAGCACCACTTTTGGCTTTTCCTGTATGTGGTACTGTGGTACCGAGGAATCAAACCTAGGGCTTTGTGCATGCTAGGCAAGCACTCTACCACTAGGACACATTTGCAGGCCAGAAAGGCTATTTTCATAGAATTATTGAAAACCCAATTCAGAAAAGTAGCCCACAGTTATTACAAGGTGACTGTTGGCTAAAATAAAGTATCAACAGACTTAGCATTTCTTAATATGATAGACAAAATACTGAAGACATTATAAAAAATATCATCCATCAATTGAGTACATTTTTATTTGAACAGTGCCACCTCTTCAGTCCTTTTCTCCCAGTTTTTCCCTCCCAGTTCCCCTTACCCACAGTTGTATAGCTTATTTTCAACATAGTGTATAGTGTGTACCACTGCTGAATTAGTTCACTCTGTGTTCCACTATTTCTAGGCATCCCCTTAACCTCCCCAAACCAGGTAAACTTATATACAAGAAAAAAAGATACAGAATCAAAACAGTATAAAAGGAGAAAAAAACACTAAAAATAAATCCCACAAAAAGTAAAATATAGGGAAGTAGGGAAAACAAGATGAGGGGCAGGGGTCGGGGGAGGGAAATGGGGACCAAGGCATGAGAAAAGGTATCAATGTTTGTGAAGTAATGCGTCTTCTATCTGGTAAATATAATGTTAACCCTTCTATTAATTACAATAAAAACATATGAAAAAATTAAGTAAAATAAAAAAAATCCATCATGCCAAGAAATAAGAAAATAAAAATAATTAAAATCATAATTTAAAGGGGACAAAATAATCAATCAAGGCCAGCTCCAGAATGAATCCCACTGAGATTATTTGACAAGACTTTAGAACAGCTATTATAAAAATGGTTCAAGCTTGGTGCGGTGGCTCATGCCTGTGATCCTAGTTACTCAAGAGGCTGAGATCTCAGGATCAAGGTTCAAACTCAGCCGGGGGTGAGGAGGGCATGAGGCTCTTATCTCCAATTAACCACTAGAAAATGGGAAGTAGGGATGTGGCGCAAGGGGTAGAGTGGCAGATTTGAGCTGAAGACCCCAGGGACAGTGCCCAGGCCCAGAGTTCAAGCCCTATGACCCAACACATAAACAAACAAACAAACAAATAAATAAATAAATATTGGTTCAACCTCAATTAGAAATTCTCTGGAAATTAATTTTAAAAAAACTCAGGAAAAAATATAAATAAAAGATTGTTTGATGGCTCTGTAGTATAACCTTGAGGATGACAAAGGATTGAATTAGCAGATTGGAGGACAAAACAATATAATTCACTAAATCTGAGTAACACAGAAAGCAGAGACTAAAAACATGAACTGAGCCTCAAGCAAACCTGTCAGGTAATAACAAAAGATCCAATACTCTTATCACTGAAGTTTCAGAAAGAGAGGTGACAGGATGTAGTATTGAAGGAATACTCAAAGAATGGCTAAAAGCTTTCAAAATTTGGTTACAAACAGATTCAGGAAACAATGAAGTCTAAACAGAAGGATCTCAAACAAATCCATGTTGGAACACATTATAATTAAAAGTTTATAAACTTAATGGGGAAAAAAGCTTTACAGAAAATAGAAAGAAATGCACATTGACTGCAGTGAAAACACCATTTCAAAAAGCAGCGGATTTCTATTCTGAAAACGTGAATGCCAGTAGGAAGAGATAACAATATTTTTCAAGGACTGAAAGTAAACAGCTGTCAACCATGGATTGTCTATCTAGTAAAACTCCTTCAGTAGTGCAGAGAGAAAGCATACTCTCACATAAAGGAACACTAAAAAAAATTATTGATAGAAAAAGATCTGTCCTGGGCCTGGAGTATGACCTATTGGTAGAGTACTTGCCTAGCATGCACGAAAGCCCAGGTTCAATTCCTAGGTACCACATACATAGAAAAGACCAGAAGTGGTGCTGTGGCTAAAGTGGTAGAGCTCTAGCCTTGAGAAAGCCCAAGGGTAATGCTCAGGCCCTGAGTTCAAGCCGCAGGAATGACACACACACAAAAAAGGAAAAGATCTGTCCTTAAGAACTGTCTATGGGAAGTTGGGGTTTTTTTCTTTATCTTTCTTTTCTTTTTTTTCTTTTTTTTCCAGGCTTTGGGCTTGAACTCAGGACCTGGGCCTATCCCTGAGCCTCTCCTAGCACACTGGAGACTCAGCACCACTTCCAGCCTTTTCTGATTAGTCTAATGGAGTTAAGAGTCTCACTCAGATCTCAGGCTCCTGAGTAGCTAGGATTACAAGCAAGTGTCACTGGCACCCAGCCCTAAGACATTTTCTTGCTCACAGCTAGAGCTCTACCACTTGAGCCATAGCACCACTTCTGGTGTTTTCTGTGTATGTGGCATTGAGGAATCGAAACCAGAGTTTCATGCAAGCACTCTACCACTAAGCCACATTCCCAGCCCAATGGGAAGTTTTGAAAGAAAAAAAAAAAGAGGAACCCAGGAACCTTTGGAAGGAAAAAGAATCAAAAGTAGCAATATAGGCACATACATAAATGACTATTTCTCATGAGTTTATAAATTGTACCACTATCACATATGCAAGATAATAATTTTTAAGTGGGAAAAAATGGGACCTAAATATAGAATGAAGTTTTCGAATTTATGTGAATTGGTAAAATGCTGTTATCAAGCTGCTCTTTTTCTCTCCTGTCTCTTCTCTCTCTGTCTCTATCACACACACACACACACACACACACACACACACACACACACACACACACACACAGAGAGAGAGAGAGAGAGAGAGAGAGAGAGAGAGAGAGAGAGAGAGAGAGAGAGAGAATATATTGTAATATACAGAGCAATCTCTTCAAAAACTGAATCAAGAGATACTAAAAGAGAGTATAAATATTAAACCAAGCTAAAACTTCTCAAGCAAGTCACAAGAAAACAAGGAGCAAAATGTGCCAGAGTGAAAAAAATAAAATAAATCATACAAACCATCTGTACTGGTGTATAACTCCCATGTAAGTCCTAGATACTTTGGAGGCTTACACTGGATTGCTACAAATCAAAGACCAGTGTAAGCATCACTGTGACACCTTTTCAAGAAGAACAAGAAGGAGGAGGAGGAAGAGGAGGAGAAGGAGAAGGAGGAGGAGGAGGAGGAGGAGGAGGAGGAGGAGGAGCAGGAGAAGAAGGAATGGAAAGATGGATTGTATTACTTATCTTAAATATAAATGGTAGAATTATACCAATCAAAAAACAAAGATGAAGTTGGGCATCAATGGCTCCTTGCCTACAATCTTAGCTACTCAAGAAGCTGAGATCTGAAGATTATGGTTTAAAGCCAGGCCAATTAGGAAAGTCCCAGAGACTCATATCTCCAATTAACCACCAGAAAGCTGGATGCGGAGCAGTGGCTTAAATGTAGAGTGCCAGCTATGAGCAAGAAAAGTCAGACACAGTGTTCAGGCCTTCAGTTCAAGTCCCAGATCACACACACACACACACACACACACACACACACACACACACACACACACAATGCAGAACCTGGCAGAGTTCAAAACAATCCAAGTATGTATGCATGTATGTATGCATGCATGCATAATCAGGTTCTCTCTCTGTCTGTCTGTCTGTCTGTCTGTCTCTCTCGCTCTCTCTCTCTCTCTCTCTCTATATATATATATATATATATTATCCTAGGCTGGCCTCAAAATTACAATATTCATATGCTAGAATTACAGGCATATACCTGCAATTCCAGGTATATGCCTGTAGTCTATAAGAAACTCATTTCAAATTCAACAACATAGATAAATGGAAGACAAAGTAGTTGAAAAAGATAAACTATAGGCCATCTTTTCTTTATGCCTGTAATCTTAGCTACATAAAGAGGCGGAGATCTGAGGATCAAGGTTCAAAGCCAGCATGTGCACTAAAGACCATGAGATTTTATCCCCAATTAATCACGAGAAAATGGGAAGTGGGGCTGTGGCTCAAGGGGTAGGGTGGTAACCTTGAGCTGAGAAGCTCAGGGACAGAGCCCAGGCCCAGAGTTCACGTCCCACTACCCCCCCAAAAAATGACTATATTAATACTTGATAACAAAGCCTTTGGAACAAAGAAAAGTAATCCTGACTGGGCTGTTACATATTGACAAAAGATCAATCCATTTTAATGTATATACATCAAACAACAAAAACAAAAATTTGTCTGAGATTGTGCCTTAGTAGTCGAGTGTTTATCTAGCATGCATGAAGCTGTGGGTTTGATTCCTCAGTTCCACATAAACAGAAAAGGCCAGATGTGGCACTGGGGCCAAGGGGTAGAGCACTAACCTGGAGCAAAAGAAGCTCAGGGACAGAGCCCAGGCTCTGATTTGAAACCCTAGGACTGGCAAAAAATGATGGAACGCCTCTTCTCCTTTCTTGTTTTCTATTTTCATTCCCATGCCTCCATCTCATGTAAGCCGAATGTTTGCTCTCCCCCAATAAACTCTTTTCTGCCTGAATTGTGATGGTCTCCTTTCACCAAACCTTACACCTGGTGCTGAACCCAGGAAGGGATGCTATTAGGAGTTGCTGGATCTTTCTCTTCTCTTTCTGAGGGTCAATCTACCTCCTGACCACCCCTACTCAGATCAAACTGCTGAAAACTGTAGGAACCTCACCTCAGACTTCTTGTAGTTTTTACCATTGTTAACTATGCATAAAACACACCATCTCCTCTCTACATCTGACTATTGTCCTACAGGAACTCAATTGACAAGAAACAGAGAAGCCATATTTTGAGAGGTTGGATGGGGAATCTTTACTGGTAAACAAGTGACTGCAGGTGAATTCCTGTCTCAAAGATCTGGAGCCACCTCATATATACTTCACCATGTTAGAAAACTGAGTCATGAGAGTAGTAGAGTAAGGAAAAGGCAGAAAAACAATACCAAGAAACCAGATCAGCTCCAATGAAGAGCTGAAGTGGGACACCATGGTGATCAGGGGAGAACTAGGAAACATGAGTCTTGGCATAATGGTACCTGAGCTGGAGGGGCCTACATAGGATCCTTCTCATGGAGCAGGGCCACAGGGAGCTTAAGAGTTCATGACCCAAGACTGGCAAGTCCAGTAACCTGTTGTCCAAGTCCGTGCCCCTGCACACCCATCACCTGGCAGTGGGGAGAACTTCACCTTCCTCCATTATGAAGACAAGATGGAGCCAGTTAAGCTCAATTCCCAATTATCCACCATGTGGCAAAGATGGCACCTGTTAGAACCAGTATCCTTATTTCACTATGTGTCTCAGGAGTCTTGTAAGTTATCCTCCTAATAGGTGGGGTGACTGATGCTCCCAACCACATAGACCTTTCCTGAAGCTATGACATCAGTCATACTCAAAGTATGTAGATAAATTCTATAAATAAGCCTTTCCAGTTGGAAAAAAATGGTGAACTGAATATAGAAATAGCCAAATCCTTAATAAAAGCAAAATATGCATTTTTCCCAAATACTTCATCAAGGCAGATCATGTCTGACCCATAAAACAAATCTCAACAAATTTAAAATAGTTCTAATCATAAAAAGTACATGCAATTTAACTATAATAAAATAACCTGAAAGGCAATATTCAAATTTAACAGAAAAACTCAAAAAACATGTAAATTCACGCATGCACTCCTGAGAGAAAATATATATTCATCAGTTTTTCTATGACAAATATCTGATAGAAACAACTTAAGAGGAGGAGTTATTTTTTTGGCTCATTATTTAAGATTGCAGTCCATCATGATAAGGAGAGTGTGACAGAGAAGAGCAGCTTGTATCATGGCAGCATACACCAAGAAGGGGGGGGGAGGCAAGATGCAAAGAAGGGAGAGATGTCTATGTCCTTTCTCCAAACACCTTCCATCCTATATGTGTTTTTCTCTCTGCAAATGACCCCAGATACATAACTAGATGTGTAAACACTACTAGTGTCTTTTATTTAACCAGTGCTGGGGCTTGCACTGAGGGCCTGGGTACTGTCCTTGAACCAGAGCACCACTTCTGGATATATATATATATATATATATACACACACACACACACACACACACAAAGAACTGAACCCAGGGATTCATGCTAGGCAACCACTCTACCACTAAGCCATACCCCCAATCCCAATATTTGTGTCTTAATTAAATTGACTTGGGTAATTCTGATTAACATAAATCTTAAAATGACTTGTCAACAGAATGGGTAAGGGGAAGCACAAAAATGGTGATACAAACGGTAAACTAATTCAGCAATGATACTCCCTAGATACTATGTTAAAAATGAACTATGTAACTTCTGGGGAGGAGGTCAGAAGGGAAAAAATCTTGGAGAAAAACAAGGGAAGAGGTGACATTGTTCATAAAGGAATGTACTCATTACCTGACTTATATAAGTACAACCCCTCTATATATACCTTTACAATAAAAAATTAAATAAAAAGAATAATTCAGATGCAACAAAAGAAAGGTTCAGATGCAAATTTACCATTACAGAAATAAGAAAAAAAATCACAAATAAATAATTTGTCTACCTCAAGAAAGTTAGTGGGCGGGGGGCAAAATAAACACAGACAAAACAGAAGAAAGAAAGTAAAGAGCAGAAGCCAGTGAGATTGAAAACAGCAGCTACAAAACAACATATTAGGGGCCTGGAGTTTGGCCTAGTGGTTAAAGTGCTTGCCTAGCATGCATGAAGACCCGGGTTCGATTCCTCGGTACCACATACATGGAAAAAAAAGCCGGAAGTGGTGCTGAGGCTCAAGTGGTAGAGCTCTAGCCTTGAGAAAGTCCAAGGACAGTGCTCAGACCCTGAGCTCAAGCCCAGGACTGGCAAAAAAAAAAGAACATATTATTTAAACATAAAATTTTAGAAATATACAAAACTTTAACAAGACTGACAAAAAGAAAATTAAAGAAAACATAAATTATGAATGTCAAGAAACAAGGGGAAGGGAGTGTGGCTTAGTGGTAGAGTGCTTGCCAAGCATGCAGAAACCCCTGGGTTCAATTCTTCAGTTCCATATACACCGAAAAGCTGGAATTGGCATTGTGCCTTGAAGTGGTAGAGTGCTAGCCTTGAGCTGAAGAGCTCATGAACAGCGCCCAGGCCCAGAATTCAAACCCCACACCCGACAAAAAAAAAAGAAAAGAAAAGAAGTAAGAAAGGAAGGGAGGGAGGAAGGGAGGGAGGGAGGGAGGGAGAGAGGGAGGGAGGGAAGGAAGGAAGGAAGGAGGGAGGGAAGGAAGGAAGGAAGGAAGGAAGGAAGGAAGGAAGGAAGGAAGGAAGGAGTCTACATACTGCAGATGACATCAAAAAGGCAGTAAGCTAACAAATGTTCATTAATTTGGTAAACAAAAAGGACCAAGAACCCCACAAATGGCTCAATAAAGACAAAATAAAGAATCCAAATAGTCTTCTAACCTTTAAAACATAGAAGTTATAATTTAAAACCTTTAAAACTACCTTCAGCTCAACTGAATTCAGAGCCTTGCACTTGTTAGCCTTGCACTCTATCACTAGAGTCATGCTTCCAGCACTTTTTTACTTTAGGATACTTTTGATATAAGACCCTATAAATATAAAACATAAGACCCTATCACATCACAGTCCAGACTGAACAGTGATAATTCTATTTTGTGCATTCTGCCAAAGCTAGGATGACAAGCATACATCACCACATGGAGCTATTAGTTAAAATGGAGTCTTAACAAAAGTTTTACCCATGGTTAGCCTCAGTCCTACAGTTAGTATCATATCAAATGGTGATAAAAATTAATATCTTCCCCTGAAAATATTAAAGAATAAAGAACAAATATTTTCTTAGTATCTCACTCAATACACCTGGAAGTTCTGGCTAGTACAATAAAGCAATAAAAATTAATTAATTAATAAACAGATGGCTTATAGGTCGGGAAAAAAGAAATAACCCTATCTCTGTCAGGTATGGTAGTACACACCTATAAGTAATCTCAGTACTTTTTAAAAAAAATGTTGCCAGTCCTGGGGCTTAATCTCAGGGACTGAGCAGTACTTGGGCTGCCTCAAGGCTAGAGCTCCTCCACTTGAGCCACAGCACCACTTCCAGCTTTTTTATTTTATGTACATTGTAGTGAGGAATCAAACCTGGGTCTTCATACATGCTAGGCAAGCACTCTACCAGGAGGCCAAATTCCTAGCCCTAAATCCCAGTGCTTGAGAGACTGTGGCAGGAGGATCATCAGTTGAAGGCTAGCATGAGCAATAAAAGAAGTTCTAGGGGGCCGGGAGTTTGGCCTAGTGGTTAAAGTGCTTGCCTAGCATGCATGAAGACCCGGGTTCGATTCCTTGGTACCACATATAGAAAATAAGCCAGAAGTGGAGCTGAGGCACAAGTGGTAGAGCTCTAGCCTTGAGAAAGTCCAAGGACAGTGCTCAGGCCCTGAGCTCAAGCCCAGGACTGGCAAAAAAAAAAGAATTTGTAGGTTAGCCTGGGCTATATTGGAAGACCTTATCTCAAAATTTAAAAAAAATCATCTCTAGTTCAAGAAGATAAAGAAAATTCCAGCTATATAAATACATGTAGAATATATGAAATCAGATGCTGGGTGCAGTTGCTCACGCCAGTAATCCTAACTATTCAGGAGGCTGAGATCTGAGGATCAAGGTTCAAAGACAGCCTAGGCACTAAAGTCTGTGACACTCTTATCTCCAATTAACTAAGAGAAAACTGGAAGTGGCTCAGGGGGTAGAGTGGTAGCCTACAGCTGAAGATTTCAGGGATAGTGCCCAGGCCCAGAGTTCAAGTCCCATGACCAACAAAAAAATTAAATAAATAAATAAATAAATAAATAAATAAATAAATGAATAGAATATATGAGAATAGGAAGAACACCCAAGAAAATATCCAAACACAAACAGGATATTGTTCTACATTCTAGCAAAGAATCTTTCAGAACTAAAATCAAAAGCACAATAACACAAATGATTTGAAGGAAATAAATTACTTAGTTACATACGTAACAAAACTAATATAACATGTATGATAAAACACTGTTGAAAGAAATAAAAACTGACCTAAATAGAAACACTATGCTCATGGATTTTAAGACTACCTAGTAAACATATAAGTTCTCCCCATATTGATCTATAGGTTTACTCTAATTTCTATTAAAAACCCTCCAAAGATTTCCTTGATATAAGCAAATTTATTCTAAAAGTCATATATATATATATATAAAAGCACAAGTCTTAAAATAGCTAGAACAATGTGAGAAAAGAATAAAAAAATGCACGTCCCAGTGGATCATGCCTGTAGTCTTATTTACTCAGGAGTCTAGAACAGAGGAAAGTCTGAGAGATTCTTATCTACACCCACAAGCCAGAAGAGCTGTGGCACAAGTGGTATTGTGAAAGTCTTGAGCTTTTACTACGGGACGTTGCCCAGGCTCTAAGTTCAAGCCCACACAAAAACAAAATAAAAAAGTAAAAGGAATTACTCTTCTATGTAACCAAATTGTTTGAGGGTCATACATCTAGATTGGTAGAATAGTGTTCAGAAACACACATACACACACACACAGACACACATATAAATTTGCTTTTTTTTCTGGTCCTGGGGCTTGAACTTTGGGCCTTGGTGGTGTTCCTGGGCTCCTTTTGCTCAAGGCTCTACCACTTGAGCCACAGTGCTACTTCTGGATTGTTTTGTGGTTAATTGGGAAGTAGGAGTCCCACAGACTTTCCTGCTGGGGTTTGCTGTGAACCGTAATCTTCAGATCACAGCCTCCTGAGTAGCTATGATAATATACATGATCCACCATCATCCGCCAAATATGCTTATTTAAAATAAATGTTCAGACATAATTCTGGAGAAAGTACAGTCTTCGTTTCTTTTTCATTTATTTCCTTTTGTCTGTCATAGAACTTGAACATTGGGCACTGTCCCCGAGCTCTTCAGCTCAAGGCTATTGCCCTACCTCTTGAGCCGCAGCACCATTTCTAGTTTTCTAGTGGTTCATTAGAGATAAGAGTCTCATGGACTTCAGTGCCCGGGCTGGCTTTGAACCACAATCCTCATATCTCAGTCTCCTGAGTAGGTAGGATTAGAGTTGTAAGCCACCACATAGTGTTTTCAACCTTGAAAATTCAAAACTGAACTCAAAATGGATCAGAAACTGTAATACAAAATTAAAATTATGGAAGTTTGGGGGGGAAATGTTATGAGAAAATCTTTTAGTCCTAAGGCTAGAAAAGGAATTTCTAGACTTAATACCAAACATGATTTTTAAAAGTAAAAAAAAAAAAGAGTCAATAAACTGAATTTTCCCCCAAATTAAATTTTTTTTCTGAGACAGCTCATAGGAAATAAGGTGTGATGGTACATACCTAGAATGCCAACACATGCAAGGTTGAGGCTGGAGAATCAGCAGTTAGAAGCTAGCCTGGACTATAAAATAAGATTTTGGGTTTTAAAAAACCTGAATTAATATAATAAAAATAGAAGTTTTAAGCTATGGAAAATATTTACAAATTACATATTTGGGGAACAAAAGCCTTGTGTATATATTGTATAAATATACAATATAGTATTCTACCACTTTGGAGACAAGAAGTTTCTGAATGGGAAAGTAGCCTGAGCTACCTGTTTCAAAAACCCAAAACAAAAAAGACAAAACACTGCAATAGTAAATTATCAGATACACACAGACATTTATCTTGAGAATATACAGAAAAAATAGGTAAGTACTTGAAAAGATGTCCAACATGACTATTTTATCTTGAAGAACTTAAAGTAAAACTACAAATTGATACCGCTATATGCCTCTCTAAATGAGTAAAATTAAACCAGTGACACTGTCAAACAATGTCAAGAATGTGGAAGAACAAGATCAAAAAATTGCTAGTAGGAATGTCAAATAGTACAGCCACTCTGGAAAACAGTTTGGCAGTTTCTACCAAAAAGAAAAAAAAAATCAGGGGGGTGGGGTTGCTGGGAGCATAGCCTAGTGGTAGAGTGCTAGCCTAGCATGCATGAATCCCCGGGTTCTATTCCTCACTAATACATACTCAGAAAAAAACAGAAGTAGCGCTGTGACTCAAGTGACTGAGCAATAGCCTTGAGAAAAAGTGTTCACAACAAAGCCCAGGTCCAGAGTTCAAGCCCCAGGACTGGCAAAAGCGAAAAAAAAGGAAAAGAAAAAAGGAAAAGAAAAATGGGGGAAAAAAAGCATGTAATAACAGACAACACACCAATTGAATGCGTAGGCATTTATCCCAGAAAAGTGATAACTTATGTCCACACAAAAGCCTGTGAATGTTCATAGCAGTTACATTTGGAACTGCCAAAAACTAGAATCAGCCTTGATGTCCTTCAACAGGTCACTGGTTAAACAAACTACCCTTCAGTCAGATCATGGAATGCTATCCAACTACACAAAGAATAAATTATTAATACACACAACAACTTGGATTGATCTCAAGGGGGCTATGCTGAGTAAAAAAGGTAAATGCTAAAACTTTGCATACTGTGTAATTCCATTTATATGACATTTTAGAAATGACAAAATATTAGAAACAGAAGATTAGTGGTTTCTGGGTGTTAGAGATGGGATGAAAAGTGCATGCCCAAGAGAGATGTGAATGTCTTGATAACAAATTCTTATGGTATTGGAACTGTTCCATATTTTAACTGTGAGAGTAAATTGAAGACCTGCACAGATAATAAAATCAGACAGATCTAAATATGTCTATGTACAAAAGCAGACACAAAACGCAAGTCTAGAAATTTGTATATGGTAGGTAAATTACACCAATAGCAATACACTGATTATAATATTATGCATAGTGGTGGGGGGTGGGGGGGGAGGGAAATGGGTACCAAGACATGTGAAAGGGTATCAATGTATGTGAATTAATGCACCTTCTATCTGGCAAATATCATGTAACCCTTTTACTAATTACAATAAAAAAATAGAAAAAAAATAAAGGAACTTAAAATTTAAAAAAAAATATTATGCATACTTTTGTAAAGTGTTAGTACTGAGGAAAATTGAGTGCAGAGGAAGTTTTCTGTGTTATTTTTACAATTATGTGTGACTCTACAATAACTTCAATTAAAAATGCAGGAGGCAGTTTTTGAAAGGGAGGAATGAGCATTAAGAGATACTATGGATGGATGGATAGATGCATAGATGCATGGATGCATGGATGCATGGAAAAATGTTGTGATTGGCTCTTGTCTGTAATCTTAGCCTCTCAGGAGGCTGACATCTGAGAGTTCAAAGTGGTTCAAAGCCAGGCTGGAAAGGTAAGTCTATGAGATTCTTGTTTCCAATTAAGCAGAAAAATAAGTTGGAAGTGGTGTGGCTCAAGTGGTAGAGATCCAGCATTCAATGGGCTAGTCTCAAATCATGATCCTCTTACCAGATAAATAATAGTTTTATATCCTAATTCTAGGAAAATAACTGATTATAAAGGTTCCCTCACTTCCTAATAGTGTCATCACTCTGGGATCAAGCCATAAAAACATAAGCCTTTAGAAGACATTTAAGATATGAACTATAGCACTAATATTTGGTTGTTTAGAATTAGGAAGACAACACAATAAAACCTGCTATGAATAAATGAAAAATCCTCCACAAAGGTCCAAAATTACAATTGAATAGACAAAATAGGATACTATGGAAGAGTTAAGAATTCACAGAAAGCTCAATAGACCATTATTATCTCAGAATACATTTCTTACCCTTAACCAGTGGCAAATGCAGCTTGTGCTGAACTTGAAATATATACAAATTTCTAAGTACTTTCTAAGAAAAAGAATATAAAAGTTCAAAAAGAAAGTTATTTGTAAGGCTTGGGAAGGGCTACTGCAAATGAGAGACATCGAAACTTCGATTTCATTAGTTTTGAAGTAAATCAATGTTTGATGATTATTATAGCCTCAGTTTCTGGTACAACTCCTTATACATTGTAGGTGCTCAATGAATATTTACTGAATAAATAAACAATAGTGTAGTTGCATTAAAAAGGCAAATATCAGGGCTGGGAATTTGGCCTAGTGGTAGAGTGCTTGCCTAGAATGCACGAAGACCGGGGATCGATTCCTCAGTACAACATACATTGAAAAAAGCCACAAATGGTGCTGTGGCTCAAGTAGTAGAGCTCTAGCCTTGAGAAAGCTAAAGGAGAGTGCCCAAGCCCTGAGATCAAGACCCAGGACTGACAATAAAAAAGGCAAATATCAAGGGTCATAGCTGGCACAAAAATAATGGGAAATATTACCTACAGCTACAATAAGCAGGTACAAATGCAGGTGAAAATGAATCATTAGCACTTGCCAGAGCACACCTAGAATAATATCCTCATCTTAACCAATAGGTAGGATGCAAATGCCTTCTCTGACCCTGAAAGCTTTGGTGGTACAAAAGGAAATAGACTACATTCTTCCTCTACTGCTGTCTAAACACCTTTCTTGTGATTTCCCTAAATTCCCTGTGTCTCAATCCAAGTTTTAAGTTCCATGAAGTCAGTCTTTTATCTGTCTCTTTGCTATTGCATTCCTAAATGTTGGTAGTGTCTGGAATACAGAGGGCCTTCAGTAACCATTTGTTTAATGAAGAATAAAGCAGAGAGCAAACAACAGTAGCTCAGCTACTTGAAGAGGCGTTCATACCTGTTCTTCCCATTCAAATATGTTTTATACACCAGACACTTTCAAATATAAGATGTAGCCCATGTCCTCAAGTTGTCTTCAATTCATAAAATGTGTAGAATATAGCTACAAGTCCTTTACTACAATACACAGTGGGAAACACAACAAAGAGACAAAAGAAGGTAGAAAGTAAGTGGTTAGCCTGAAGGTGGAGAATGTAGACAATCCATTCATCACTGAGATTTCCACTCTCAAGACTTTTTATCCCTAGTTTTGGGGGATGTTTTGGGGGAAAGTCAATCTTTTCACAAAAGAATATAGTACTAAATATATTTGTTACACTTTGTTTTAAGGACCAGTACTTAATAGAAATTTCTTTATACCCTTTCCATTTAGTACATGCTGCCCCTCAAATTTCTTAGGTTGTGATATTTGTCAAGTATGACCACTAGCTACAACATACACAAGAAGAATAAATTCATTATATGAAGTCAGATCTACATCACAGTAGAACTAATAGCAAGCTTCAAAATTTTTGTAAACGTGACGAGTTAAGTGGTTCATCCATTTCATTGAAATCAGCCACACTGGAGGCAAGTTTTCAAGAACCTAAGAATTCTCTCATCCCTTGTTCCCACTCTATTTATGAAACAGTGAACTGGAATCTAATTTATTACTTAAGAACAAGTATTGTTTCCCCCAAACTTAACAAATCTGTTCCATCTGGTCAATTATACTCCTAATCACTTTCTTGTGGTTTCCTTGACAAACTTCAAACCTCCAAGACAATATTCCACACATAAAATCTGAGATGAGAAAATGGGAGGAAGAAAAAATGTACATACATTTGTTCCCTGCTCTGGTAACATATTGACTAAAATCAACCCCTTTTCAACCAAAGTGATTAGGGATACAGGAAGAGGGAGAAAGGACAAAGCTGACAGGGGTGGCAATCACAACTCTGCCTCTCTGTAGAATAAACATGATTTTGGTACATATGCCAAAATCTATGAGATCTCCACAGAAAGGTTCAAGAGGGTTCATTGATGTTTGGACATACTGTTGGCAAACACTTTGTAAATCAAATGCTACATATATACTATCGTTAGTAACATTATTTTTGCACAGTCTGTAATCCTGGCTACTCAAATGATTGAGATCTGAGGATCCCAGTTCAAAGCCACCCTGGGCAGGAAAGTCCATGAGACTCTTATCTCCAATTAACCATCAAAGAAACAGAAATGGTGCTGTGGCTTAAAGTAGTAGAGAACTAGCCTTGAGCCGAAAAGCTCAGGGACACTGCCAGGTTTTGAGTTCAAGCCCCATTATCAACAACAACAACAAAAAGAAATCAGCTAGACTCTGACCTCAATGCGATTATAGTCTTATAGAGTATATAAATATATAAAACACATATACATATAACAGCCATGAGATTCAAAAAGGAGGTTAAAAAACTAAAATCATTAAGTGGAAAAAGAAGACAGCCCCCATGACATGACAGAGAGGCTAAGAAGCATCTTCGTTCCTCTTATTGTCCTCTCTCATACTTATTGAAACAGAGACGCAGAAAGGACAGTGTAGGGAACTGAAGTTTTCAAAGGCAAAATACTAAAGATGTAGCCAGTCAAAGATGGCTCATGCCTGCAGTCCTAGCTACTTAGGAAGCTGAGATCTGAGAACCACAGTTCAAAGCCAGCCCAGGCACAACAATCCCTGCAATTCTCCACCTAACCAGCAAAAACCCAAAAGTGGACCTATGGTTCAAGTAGTAGTGATAACACTGAGGGGAAAAAAAAAGAAAGCTAAGAAATAGTACCCAGGCTATCCTGAATTGTTGAACTCAAGCCTCAATACTGGCACGTGCACACATACGCATATGCATACACATACACAGACACACACACACACACACACTTAAATGTTTGTAAATGACACTTTTCTACATAAGTAGGCATTTATCAGTAGGTATCAATGTAACAAGATCACCCTGACCTCATGTAAAACATGATAAAAAAACAAATAAAGTTCTATCTTTAGTGTTTTCTTCCAATTCCTTAAGATTTCTCCTTTAAAAATCAGTCCTGAGGGCCAGGAGTTTGGCCTAGTCAGAGAGTGTTTGCCTAGCATGCACTAAGATCTGAGATCGATCCCTCAGTACCACACACATAGAAAAAGCCAGAAGTGAAGAAAAGAAAAAAGAAAAAGCCAGAAGTGATGCTGTGGCTCAATCAGTAGTACTCTAGCCATGAGAAAGCACGAGGACAGTGCTCAAGCCCTGAGTTCAAACCCGAGAACTGGCAAAAAAAATAGCCCTGAATCATTCAAGGACAAGCAGTGGTATCTAAATTCCAATGAAAATGGATCCTTTCTTCATTCTGCAATTTCTTTTTGCTTTAACAATATAACAGGGTAGCCATAGGTCAGTGCTCTGACTCATATAGGCTTTTCTGTTGATGTCCTTTCCCATCCTATTGGTGAATAGAGAAGAGCAATACTGTGGAAGCAATATACTCTTGGTTTCCACATTAGGCCATTTTCATTTAACTCAGGAGTATCATTAGTTTTGCTTGGGAAAGAAAGCTTTTTATCACTAGCTTTCACATAAAGATGAGCTTTACAATTCTACTCAAGTCAATGGTCTAGAAGCTAGTATACCTAAATAAGATTTGAACAGCAAATGTGAGAAAATGTTCATGCTTATCAATGAACTAAACAAATCTACTCATGTAAGTACATGAACAAAAATATCTAGTATATAATTATGAATGCTATTTCATTTTTTCAAGCAAATCTGTCAATTCTGCTAATTCTCTAAGCAGATAGTTTACTGATGACACCAGCCTGTGAATATCCAGAGCTAAAGAAAACAAATGTTGAATTGGTGTTCAGAATTATGACTTCAAATATGACTCCTGTTTGAAAAAAAAATGGTTCCTTTGATCTGGCTACAAGATAATGAAATAGTTATTGAAAAGAAAAGTCTATGACAATCTGACAATCTCAGTCTATCCTACTAGAAGTATAATAACTGGATTAAAGAATGGTTGGGTTGAATTAATAATCTCTGAAGTATGGGGTTTCACTTCTATATGCTACCTTTTAAATGAGGAAACAAGCTGTCACTAGGTTACAAGTAAGATTTCTAGATTCTTAAAAAGGCCAAAAAATGTTCATTTAAAAAAGGAATGAAAAAATGTGGCTATTGACAACGATGTCCATTGCAGCACTATTTACCATAGCAAAGATATGGAACCAACCCAAATGTCTCTCAGTTGATGAGTGGATCAACAAGATGTGGTATTTGTACACAATGGAATTCTACGCTGCTGTCAGAAAGAATGACATCGCCCCATTTGTTAGGAAATGGAAAGACTTAGAAAAAATCATATTAAGTGAAGTAAGCCAGACTCGAAGGAACATAGGCTCAATGGTTTCCCTCATTTGTCATAATCAGTAGAAACCTTGGGCTCCCATAGCAGAGATTTACAATAGAGCAAAACCTAGATACATAAGGCCATATAGTATTACACTAAATGAAAGGACCTCTAGGATATAGAAACAAAAGCTATATAATGAATGATTGTTGTCCTTAATGTACTATGTTATCTCTCATCTCTTTTGCTGTCCTTTGATTATCTTATATTGTTACAGTATCTCACTTTGTTATCTGATATATTGGATATATTTGTATTTGGTTATTTGAAATTGGATAGGGAAGGGGGGAAAACAAGATGAGGGTGGGCATGGGGAGGAGGGAAATGGGGACCAAGACATGAGAAAGGGTATCAATGTATGTGAATTAATGCACCTTCTATCAGGCGAATATAATGTAACCCTTCTATTAATTACAATAAAAATATATGAAAAAATGTGGCTATTGGAAATAGAAGTTAATGTAAGAGGAACCATGAAAGCTATTTTAAATATTAAAAATATGACATAACTTCTAAAACTAACAAACCAGTTTAGCAAAGTGGCAGGATTCAAAATCAAACTGCAAAAGTCAGTAGCCTTTCTGTATGCCAACAATATACACAGAGGAGAAATCAAGAAAATGATCCCATTTGTAATAACCCCAAAAGAATAAATTATTTAGGAATTAACTGAACCAAAGGTATAAAGGAAGGGGCCAGGAGTTTAGCCTAGTGGTAGAATGCTTGCCTAGCATGTATGAGGACCAGAGTTCAATTCCTTGGTACCACATACATCGAAAAAAGCTAGAAATACTGCTGTGGCTTAAATGGTAGAGCTCTGGCCTTGAGAAAAGCCCAAGGACAGTACCAGGCCCTGGGTTCAAGGCCCAGGACTGGCAAAAACATAAAATTAAAAGGCACATGTTATTCTTAATATGTGGCTATTAGATCCAAACAGTATAAGAGCGAGGACTCAATATTTGCATACCCAATGCTATGGACATGGTACTG
Source organism: Megascapheus bottae (assembly GCF_031878675.1). Lineage (NCBI taxonomy): Eukaryota > Metazoa > Chordata > Mammalia > Rodentia > Geomyidae > Megascapheus > Megascapheus bottae. Next base: position 41,927,215 of record NC_143547.1, read on the forward strand.
GAAATATAAACACAACTACACAGACATAAAAGATTATGGCTCTATAGATATGTTTTATTACATAGATTAATATGTATCTATGACATACAAACCCTTAGCCTAATTTCAATTATGTTCTAAAAACTAAGTGCCAGTGATTGTATATAGAGATTCCCTTCTTGAATACTTGTTTGTTAAACATGTCATTTGAAACATGATGTAAAAATCAATGTTAATAAATTCTTTAAAAAATAAGCAAGGGTATAAAAGAATTATTTAGTGAAAACTATAAAAGCCTAATGAAAGAAATAAAAGAGGGTACTAGGAAATGGAAAGACATCCCATGCTCATGGGTAGGGAGAAGCAATATAGTGAAAATGGCCATACTGCCAAAATTGATATACAAATTCAATGCAATCCCCATCAAAATCCCAAAGACATTTTTTACTGAAATAGAAGGTGTAATCCAAAGGTTCGTATGGAACAACAAAAGACCTAGAATTGCCAAAACAATTCTAGGCAAAAAGATCAATGCAGGTTGTATTACAATACCAAACTTCAAACTCTACTATAGAGCCATAATAACAAAAACTGCATGGTATTGGCATAAAAAATAGATCAGAAGATCAATACAACAAAATAGAAAAGATCTTGAAATAAAACCACATACCCATAGTCAACTTATGTTTGACAAAGAAGCCAGAGATATACAATGGAACACACACAACCTATTTAATTATTAGTGCTGGGAAAATTGGGCAGGTACATGTAGCAAACTAAAAAATGATCCCAGTCTATTGCAATCACAAGCCTTAACTCAAAATGGATCACAGACCTCAATAACAGACCTGAAAGCTTGAAAGTATTTCATGATAGAGTAGGAGAGATACTGAACAGAGTCCCGGGGTCACAACAGATTGGAGTGAGACTTGACAAATGAGACTGCCAAAAATAGAAAGTTTCTGCACAGATAAAAGCATAGCTACTAAAGTAGAAAGACAATCAACCAACTGGGAAGAGATATTTACCAATAATACATCAGACAAATTTTTAATATCCAGTATCTATGGGGAACTCAAGATACTAATCTCCCCAAAACCCCAAAACCAATCACTAAATGGGCAAGGGAACTAAAGAGAGACTTATCAAAAGAAGTTAAAATGGCAGAAAAACACATGAGAAAATGCTAATCATCCATGGTCATAAAGGAAATGCAAATACAAACAACCCTAATATAACACCTTACCCCAAGTAGAATGGCCAGTATTCTGAACTGAGACAATGACAAATGTTGGTGGGGTTGTAGAGAAAGAGGAACCCTACTAGCGGGCACGGTGGCTCACACCTATAATTCTAGCTGCACAGGAGGCTGAGATCTGAGGATCAAGGTTCAAAGCCAGCCAGGGCACAAAAGGACCTGAGACTCTCATTTCCAGTTAACCTCTAGAAAATGGAAAGTGGGGATGGCTCAAGGGCAGGGTAGTAGCCTTGAGCTGAAGGGCTCAGGGACAGCACCCAGGCCTAGTTCAAGCCCCACAACCCACAAAAAAAGGAACCCTACTGAAGACACTCTGGAAGGTAGTTTGGAGGTTTCTTAAAAAAGTGAAAATAGACCTTCCCTATGATCCAACCATACCACTCCTGGGCATCTATGCTGAGCATCATAACCCAGGATATGATAAAGACACCTGCTCAGCTATGTTTATCTCAGAACTATTCACATTAGCCAAGCAATGGAAACAACCCAATGCCCTACTACAGATGAATGGATCAAAAAAATGTTGCATATATACAATGGAATTCTACATAGCCAATGGACAAGATAAAATAATGGCATTCACTGGGAAGTGAATTATGTTGAGTAAGATAAATCAAGACCAAGGAACAAAAGGCACATGGTATCCTTAATATGTGCATATTAGATCCAAACAGTGTAACAGTGATGACTCAATATTTGGTTACTCAAGGTTATGGACATGGTCTTGGAGATATAAACATAACTATATAGACATGAAAGTCTGTGATGGTCTATATACTCTATAAACATAATGTTTTATTACATTTATTGATAAGTGTCTATGACATACAAACCCTCAGCTTAATTTTAATTATGTTGTAAAATCTATGTGCCAGTGATTGTATACAGAGATTCCCTTCTTAAATACTTTTGTTAAATATGACATTTGAAATATGATATACAAATCAATGTTAATAAAATCTTTAAAAATGCATCTAAAAATATAGTGTAGTCAATCATGAGCTCCCAAGAAGCAAAATTTCTACATGTCCTATATAATCTTGTTCTTCTCTCTTCATTAGACTAAAACTTCTCATCTGTAACTGCAGGATGTGACTCAAACAATCTCTATGACCCTCCTATTGTAAGAACCATGATTGTGTTGGTATTGTTGTTTTTGTAAAAAAAGAATCATACTTTACCTTAACATCATTCTTATTAGCTACTGTATTTGTCAAATAATCACAAGATTTGTTGCAAGAAAATAGTAATTATTCTTGAAGGAACTCAGGCCAGGTGCCAGTAGCTCATACCTGTGATGGTAGCTATTCAGGGGACTGAGATCCACAGAATCTTGATTCAACGCCAGCTCCAAGGTGTCAGGATGGATGAGTGATCTTCTAAGGTGCCAGACTCAAAGCCAGCCCCAGCAGAAAAGTTTGAGACTTAATCACCCGATAACCAGCAAAATATTAGACTAGAGGCATAGCTCAAGAGGCAGAGCCCCAAACAATAAAGTTGAGCAAGAACAACTCAGTTTAAACCTTGAATTTAGGGCCGGGAGTTTGGCCTAGTGGTTAAAGTGCTTGCCTAGCATGCATGAAGCCCCGGGTTCGATTCCTCGGTACCACATACATAGAAAAAAGCCGGAAGTGGTGCTGAGGCTCAAGTGGTAGAGCTCTAGCCTTGAGAAAGTCCAAGGACAGTGCTCAGGCCCTGAGCTCAAGCCCAGGACTGGCCAAAAAAAAAAAACCCTTGAATTTAAACCTTGATACTACCAAAACAGGAAGGAAGGAAGGAAGGAAGGGAGGGAGGGAGGGAGGGAGGGAGGGAGGAAGGGAGGGAGGGAGGGAAAAGAAGAAAGGAAAGGGAAAGGGAAGAAAAGAGAAGGGAATTCAAGCAAGATTTTTAAAAAATCTTCCCAGACCATTCTAGAAGTTATACACACAATGTATGAGAGTCATTCTACAATTTGAAAAATCCAGTTCTAGAATCTAGAATTCTGTTTGAACCTAGATCTTCCAACTCTCAGTGATATAAATCTAGGCAGTAGTTTAACGTCTCCATATGTCTCCTTATTAGTGAAAATACAGATAACAATGGAACATACTTCTAGGGACAGTTGTGAGGATTACATGAAATGATGCTTGTCATAAAAATTAAAGCTCTCATTAACTGCATACTACCACTATTATCGAATGAGACTAGATAACTTTTAAAAATACCTTTCCATTATAAGAGCTTTGGGGTTAATAAACATACTTCGATAATGTTGCCAAAGCCGGTGTAAATCTCTAGTTGCAATAATCTAAGTCCCGTCATCTGTTATGATTCACAATAATGTGTCAGGGTAGGGTTAGGAGAGATATAGGATAGAACCATGAAAGGGTGACAATTATCAAGATGTATTGTACTCATAAACTGACATGTTGAACTGCAATCCCTCTATACAATCACTTAAAGATAATAATAATAATAATAATAATAATAATAATAATAATAATAAAACAAAATTCAACACTGTGTCAGGCAAGTTTCTTCTTTTGGCAAGATATGTGGCTTGACTGTGTTAGGACCTACTCTATCCCCAGAAAAGTAGGAAATATTAACTTGGATTTAGCAGAATTTTGGAGGTGGTAACAGAATATATAATCATGCACACAGGGCTTGGCAGAAGCTAAAATAAGAAAGACCTACAATGGAAGAGCTAGTTTCAATAAGAAGACAGGAGAAATGCATAGATTACTACCAATAGTAACTTAGTGTGTACAAATCTGAAGAAAAAAACAAATTTTGATTCAAATATTCCAAACCTAGAAATTTCCAATGCTGTCAACAAAAGTATAACAACCAAATGGACCCCAGGCAATTATTTTGACAGATTCTTTACAATAATCTGGGCACTATGCTAAGTACTTTACATAAATTACCTTATCAAACTCTCACAAATACCCTGTTATACCATACACATTTTATATATGTGAAAAATGAACTTCTTGGGACAGGCATGGTGAAAGACACTGGTGGTCTTAGCTATGTATAAAGCAGAGATGGGAAGATTGAAAGTCAGGCCCTAATAAAAGTAGGATCGTACCTTAAATCTAAAGCATGAAGGGTTATAGGTACAACTCAAGTAGTTAAAAGAAAATGCCTGAGTTCAAACCCTGGTACCAGCAACAAGAATAACAACAAAAAGAAAACTCTTTGAACTTCAGAGTAGTTAAATGATTTCCTCAAGGTTACATTGCTATAAGGAATTCTAGTGACATGGACTAGGGATTCTAGTGACATGGACTCTGGAAAAAGCAGGGCTTCATTGATCAATTATTGATAAAAATCATGATGTTTCATGATCTACTTGTATTTAGCTATGGATGACTTGTCATAGCCTAATAATTAATACTCATTTATTCATTTCAATTGTTCTTAATATACACATCATCCACAAGGGGAAATCAGCAATGGGGCTCATTCTACAATACCTGTCAGGCACATATGAAGTGAGTATCATTAAATTTTTCTCCTTTGCAGAAAAAAAGTGAAAATAATCTAGGCCAAATATTGAGTTCATCTTTTGGCTCACATGAGACAAAAGCATTCAATTCCTATTCCCAAAAAGGTGTCACTTTACATTACTCAAACATTTACAAGAAAAATGTTTTCTATTTCCTCTAATTTTGGCAAGCAATAACAGTAAACACCTAAAGGTGAAGTTAAGCCAGAAGATACACAAAACATAGAGAATGTAAATCCTAACAACAAGATCAAGATAATATTAGTAAAAAGTAAAAATGAATCAGATTCCTTTATTTCTCTAAATAAACTGTATGCCACAATTTGAAGAAGTTTTGATAACTTTGAATTTATTTATTTGTCATCGTTCATTATTTATAGTGCTACTAAATTCACAAAATTCATAAAATTTCATTAAAAGATTATTTCTTCTGGGAGTTTGGCCTAGTGGTAGCATGCTTGCCTAGCATGCACGAAGACCCGATTCCTCAGTACCACATACATAGAAAAAAGCCGAAAATGGTGCTGAGGCTCAAGTGGTAGAGCTCTAACCTTGAGAAAGACCAGGACAGTGCTCAGGCCCTGATCTTAAGCCCAGGACTGGCAAAAAAAAAAGAATATAATTTCTGTAAAAATGTTAAAGTTGCCTGAAAGGGGATTATTACCTTCAATAAGAAAGAAAATATCCAGGCTCTGATGGCTTATGCGTGTAACCCTAAATAATTGTGATATTCAGATAAGGAGGAAAGTGGTCTATAGCCTGCCTGGACAGAAAAGTCCATGAGATCCATTCTGAAATAATAGCTAGGTGTAGTGGTATAAGCTTTTCATAGAACTATATGGAAGGCTGAGACTGAGAAGATAGAGATTCATGGTAAGCCCAAGCAGAAAGTTGATGAGATTCCATCTGAATGGAAGAAGCTGGGAATAACTGCATGCACAAGTCATCTCAGCTACAGTGAGATGAAAAAAATAGGATGATAATTGTCCAGGCATATGCCCGGACAGGAATAGGATCCTACCTCAAAAATAACTAACAGGGTCCAGGAGTTTGGCCTAGTGGTAGAGTGCTTGCTTAGCACGCATGAAAATCCAGGTTCGATTCCTCAGTACCACACACATAGAAAAAGCCAGAAGTGGTGCTGTGGCTCAAGTGGTAGTCTTGAGGAAAGCCCAAGGACAGTACTCAGGCCCTGAGTTCAAGCCCCATGACTGGCAAAACAGTAACTAACAAATAAAAGAATTGTAGGCAAGATTCAGCAGTAGAGTTCCTAACAAGCCTAAATCCCTCCGTTCAATTCCAGTACTGCTAAAAGAAATGAGAGAATATCTCTATGAATATTTAGTAGGAAAATGATGAAGAGTCAAATTACTAACATTTGGAATGAAAGTGAAGACATTACTTACTAAGGATTTGCAAAGATTATGATGGAATAATTTGAGAAATTGCATGTGCATAAATTAGATAACTAAAATGAAATGGAAAATTTCCTAGGGAGACAAAAACTACCAAAACAGATTTAGAAGAAACAGAAAGTACAGATAGACTTAAAACAAAGATTAAATTACAATCCAAAAACTGCTCACAAAGAAAAACCTAGCTTTGAATGAAAATAGAATGATGAGAATTAACAAAGTCAGAAGGGAAGATTAAAAAAAAAGTAATAGAGATAGGATTAATTTAATCCAAGTACATTACATGCATATATGGAAATATTACAATGAAACCTCAGTGTATGCTAATGAGGGGGAGGGGGAAAAGGACAGCTTAACTTAGATGGCTTCACTGATTAATCCTAGTAAAACTGTACAGAAAAAATTAATATTCACCGTTCATTACCTTTAAAGAAATTTTAAGAACTTAAATTTAAGAACACCAGGCACCTGTGGCTCATATAATCCTAGCTACTCAGGAGACTAAGATCTGAGGATCGTGGTTCAAAGGAAAGTCCATGAGACTCTCCAATTAACCACCAGAAAACCCGAACGTTAAGAGATCCAGAGTACGGTGGTTCATATCTGTAATCCTAGCTACTTAAGAGGCTGAGATCAGGAAGATTGTAGTTCAAGGGCAGCCCAGGCATAGAAGTTGGGCATTATGGTATAGGTCCATCATCATAGGGAAAATAAATAAAAGGCTTTCCATGGACACCAGCCCAGAAAAAAGGGAAATTTTATTCAAAAAATAATAAAGGCACAAAGGATTGGGGTCATGCAGTACAGTGCAAGATTCTAAGCTCAATCCCACTACCATAAAAAGGAAAAACAATGAGGAAAAAAGTACTTCTTGACTAAATTAATGAGTTTGATATTGCCCTAATACCAAAATCAGACAAAGGCATTATAAGAAAATAAATCTGAAGTCAACTATTTCTCATAATAGTAAAAAAATCTTCAACAAAATACTTTAAAATGGAATTCAGCAAAGAATTATACACCAGGACATATTTATATTTATAAATAAAATATATTGTATATATTGTATTTACATATTTATACATAAGTTATATTATATATTTATATCAGACTTACAAGATCAATTTACTATTAGAAAATCAACTAATATTATGTATAAACTATAATAACAGAATATGAGCGAAACTCATTAAAATTTCCAAAGACACATATAAATGTTAATAAGATTCGATATCCTTAACCAGCTATGGTGGTGCTTACCTGTAATCTCAGCACTGAAACAGGAGGCTCTTTACTCCAAAGTCAGACTGGCTACATAGTGAAATTCTGATTTTTGAAAAAAAAAGCTATCTTGTGTCCTTTTTCTTGATAAAATATTTAAAAAATTAAGAAAGGAATAAAAATTCCTCATTTAGATGAAAGGTATCTAATAAAGAGTCAAGACAAGTACATTTGCTCTTATGACACACGTTGTTACTACCTATGAAAATAAGTAATCAAAGACATTCACTTTAGTGAGAAATAAGTGAAACCACATTTGCAGACTATGTATCATTATATAGAGAAAAATCTAGTTAATTCTCAATTGTTTATAAAATAACTATTCAAGTTATTTTGAAGGATACAGGTCAATATAAAAATTACCTATATGTTTTTACATGCACTAAACCATCAAAACTAAAATTAAAAATGAAATAAGGATGTAGCTGAGTGGTAGAGTATATGCCTAGTATCTGTGAGAACATGAATTTGATCCCCAATTTCTCAAAAACTTTCAGGGTTGATGGTTTGGATCAGTGATGAAGGGCATGCTTAATATATGCAGGAGCACAGCTTCAATCACAAGAGCCACCAAAAATTCCATTCACAATAGCAAAACAATAAAACAAAACAGGTAAGAACAAATTTTAAAATGGAAGTGCAAAATTCAAACTGAAATTTACAAAGTATTTTGAAGAAAGCAAATATCTAAATAAATGAAGACCTCCATGTCCTTAGATTGAAAGATGATATTGTTAAGATGAAAATAACTCCTTAATTGAACTACAAATTCTACAAAACCTACCAAAATCTGAGCCAGAACTTTTATGGAAATTGACAAAGTAATCTTAAAATTCCTATATGGAAATTCGAGGGATGTAGAAGAGTACACACCATCTTAGCAAAGAACACCAAATTTAGAAGATGCACACTTTCTGCCTTCAAATGGACCACAAGGTAATCAAGACAGTTGACGTATTGGCATAAGGATACAGAAATAGATCACAGTTGAAGTATTGGCATACAGATACACAAATAGATCAGTTATCTGGCATATGAATACAGATCAATGAAATAGTCCAGAAATCCACTCACTTACAATAAATTGATTTTTTTATAAAGATACCAAGGCAATTCAATAGGGGAAAATAGTCTTCAAAGAAATGGTCCTGAAACAACTGGATATTCATCCACATGTAAAAGAATAACATTTGATTTTATATCTTCCTTCTAACACATAGAAAACTGATTTTAAAAAAAAAAAAATGGATCACAAACCAGAGATGATGGCATGCACCTGTGGTCCTAGCAGCCAAGAGACTGAGGGAGGAATATCACAAGTATACAATTAGAAACTGTCACCAAAAATAACTAATACTAAAACAAAAAAATATGTATAATAATAAATATCATAGTTAGGCTATAAAACCTTTTAAAAAAAAACAAAATAGGCCAGTAGTGTTGCCTAGTGGTAGAGTACTTGCCTAGCAAGCATGAATGCCTGGGTTCGATTCCTTGGTACCACATACACAAAAAAAAAATCAGAAGTGGTGCTGTGGCTCAATTGGTATAGTGCAAGCCTTGAGAAAGCCCAAGGACACTGCCCAGGCCCTGAGTTCTAGCTCCAGGATTGGCAAAAATAAAACCTGAAATACAAAAAATAATCCTTAGAATTAGATAAAGAAAATGATAAATGGCTCGACTGAATAATAAGCAAAGGATTTGAATAGGAATTTATTAAAGGAAGACATATGAATAGTCAATATTCATATAAAAAGAAGTTCAACATCATTAACTTTAGGAAAAAGAAAATCATAACCATAATTGAAATATGATGTGGAATTCACTGGGATGGATAAAACTTAAAAGATGTAGAATGGACTGAGTACAATGATGTATGCCTATGATACCAGCAATGGGGAGGCTGAGGCAGTAGAATCACAAGCTGAGAAGCTGAGGCTAGCCTCAGTACAGAGATAAGACTCTGTCTCAAGAATAAAGCTATGGAGTAGCTGGAACATCCATACTTACTTGTGGGAATGTGCAGCTACTCTGAAAAATAGTTTGGCAGTTCTTTAAGAAGTTAAACATAGACTTAATCGTATGGTTCAACAATTCCACTTATAGGAATATACTGAAGAGACTATGAATAGGAACATATTTGAAGAAAAATGAAATTTCATAAAAACATGAACACATGTTCATTGTTCTTAATATCCCAAAGTGGAAACAATCCAAATGTCCATCCACAGATGGACAAATAAAATAGGATGTATCCATATAATAGAAAATCATTCAGCTATAAAAAAATGAAATACTGATTCATTGCTACAGTATAACTGAACCTTGAAAATATTGTGCTAAGTAAAATTCAATCATAAAAAATCACCTATTATATGACTTCCATTTACATGAAAAGCCCAGAATTGTCAAATCCATAAAGTCAGAAAGTATATCAATGGTTCCTAAGGGCTGGAGGAGGAGAGGGCAAAAGAGACAAAGAAAGTGACTATTTATGGGTACTGGATTTCTTTTTGCTCAAGTTTGAGAATATCCTAAAGTGAACACTGAATTATATTAGTTAAATATATGTGGATACCTCAGTAGATATTTTTTAACAGCAGTATTGGAGAAAAAAAACCATTGGGGTTTTGACCAATATTCTTTTACCGTTGTATACTTGATAAGAAAATATATTTTATTTCCTTGAAGAATTATTTTGGGAAAGCAATAGAATTATTTATGGTTAAGATCCTATTGTGTTAACATGCTTTGGATATTTTATTTTTAAAATCAATTAGTAATTTTTAAAAAGTTTATTTATAGATTGTTTGAAAAACTCATAATGCTCTATAACTTACTATTTTTACTTATGTCACATTCCTTTGAACTGTCTTCAGTTTCAATGTGCCATTTAAAGAGTTTCACAGTTCTCAGTTTATTCTGGTTTGGTTTGGTTTGTTTTAATGTGGTTTTGTGACAAGATCTTGATGGTCAGTAGCACATATTAGCCTCAAACTATAATTCTCTTGCCTTGGCTTCTCAAATTGCTAGAATTACAGGCAGGGCTGAGGTCACAGGCATAGGTTACCATGCAAAGCTTGAACTGATCAATCCTTGATCTGCATCAGTCATTACAAAGCCTTTTTTTCCCCTTCATTAAGGGGGCAAACCATGCACAGAATATTTAAATAGGATAAAGGATATTAGCGACATAGTTACCTTATTCTTAAGAATAAAAAAAAAGTCCAAACTATTTTGCTTAAGGTCTTAATTTTCAACAGCTATTTCACCATAACATGAATTATACAATACCACAAGATGACCTAAGATGCTATTTCTAGATGTCCTTACTAATCCAAGGTTTGAAATGACTATTCCAAATTATCTACCACCTAAATTGATTCATTCACATTTTATTGCACTAGTTTCTGTATCATAAAGGCCTAGATATTATCAGCTAATAAAATACAACATTTGGATAAATGTTCCCATGAAATCATTTGCTGTAATCTTGCTACCACATGAAAGATATTTGCTAACCGGCTCAAGGGAGAAGAAAAAAATTAGTTGAATAATTTATTTCAAACACAGGGACTGTTTTGTGCCACAGTACTTTTCAAATTTAATTTTAGTTTTCTCCATTATTCAGAAACACATCAATTGTAAGTGATTCCATTTCAGAAAATTTTCTTGGTTCTTGTTCTCCCTGAGTAATCACTGAAAAAACGAAAAAAAAAACAACCTTGCAGTTGATGCAAATTTTCAGAATAAAGTTAAACAAGTAATGAATACTGCCAGACTTATTAGTCACGTCTGTATTCTGCCACCCATACATAAGTGAACAATAACAAAACAAAGATGTTTAAAGTTGAAAAACAGCTAAGTGCCAGTGGCTCATGGCTTATAGCTACTGAAGAGTCTGAGATCATAGGATGAAGGTCCAAAGGCAGATGGTCATAAAAGTCTGTGAAATTTTAATCACTAATTAATCAGCAAAAAGCTAGAAGTGGTGCTGGGAGCTAATGGACTGTGACCAGGCCCTGAGTTCAAGACCCAGTACTGGCATAAAACAAAAACATAAAAATAAAGTTGAAAACCATCAGAAACTGTCTTTCAGGCTTCACTCTAAACTAAAAAAAAATTCAAACTTCTTATCCAATCTCCTTCAAGCTAAGATTGTCTCAGAATGCTTGAGCAGAGATATACAACGATATAGCATCTAATAAAATTCTAGGCCACAGTCACTGAATAAATGAGCAAAGTTAAACAAATGGCATTGCTTATCAAATAAACACTAACATGATTGAGCATACAGCATTTCAATCAGTCAACATCTGTTCTATAATCGTATTTCCTATGTTATAAATGTATGTGGATGAACAATTCATTTTTATGGATGTACTCCCTCACCGTTGCATTTCAATTCTAGCTCGGGAGGGGGTAACAGAAAGGATTTTATAAAATGACTAGTGGAGAGGCTAGATTGTGACTCAGGAATGATTTAGTCAAGTTGCCCAGCTAGTTAACTTTATGGCTTTATGCACAGAACCATTTGTAATTTCACCTTATGGATTATTATCATCACTGTAATTGGGGGATGACCACAATTTAATAGTTTGGGGATGAATTTGGGTCATTATTGTGAACATTAATTACTCCGCTATGCTAAACTATAACACACAGAGGCCCTAGAGGCCTGTTTAAGCAATATAGGGCTATTAGGCCCTTACTGCTGTGAGTCCTTGGCCTGTTTTTTATAGTTCGTCAGCTTTTATTCCCTTAGATAAGCTGGTCTACCCTTCCTACTATCCTCTATGAGCCTTTTAATATTTCTAAACTGCTTCTCCACAGCTGTAGGAGAGGAAATTCAATAATCATGACTTAAGTATAATGATAAGTAAATACTGAGTGAGGATTCAAGGAGTTTACCCTATAAAGTGCATGAGCTTAAGTGTATGGACTTTGTGACATATTTTTGAATACTTTCATTATGTTTAAGTAGTTATACAAAGAAGTTACCATTCAACAAGGCAGTTTATAGATAGAGTGTGCCTGATGTCACCTCTTTCAACATCCTCGCTTACCCCTCCCAAAACATACCTTCCCTTACTTTCTTAATTTTCAGGTTAGGTAATGAATTTTCTTTGCCATTTAACAAAGCAATTTATGTATACAATGCTTCTTGATCTGTGTACTTCAAAATTTTCACACACACCCCTTTGACCCACTCCTTTCCTTACATTTCCCATTTCTGTGGTATACTGCATACTGTGAATTCTTGTCTGCATTCTATCCCCTTCTTTTCTTCATTCTTTTTTCCCGTTCCTTTGGCTACAACCTCTTTTGCAAATACCCATTTTTGGTACTTATTTTTGGGGGGCTGTGACTTCGTCTTTCTAAAGAATTATATTATTTGTACTCCCCATACAATCTATTATACTTCAGTTAATTCATCTGCAACCTCTTGCATACTATCCAAAACAAAAACAAATGTGGGGATATGGCCAAAAGGAAACTATTACACTGTTGGTAGGAATATAAGCTTGTTCAATCACTCTGGAAGGCAGTATGGAGGGTCCTCAAAAAACTAAACATAGACCTTCCTTATGACCCAGCAATTCCACGGCTGGGCATTTATCCAATAGAGCACAGACAAGGCCACACTAAAGTACCGGCATAGCCATGTTCATCGCAGCATTGTTTACCACAACCGTGATATGGAATCATCCCAGATGTCCCTCGGTGGACAAATGAATCAAGAAAATGTGGTGTATATACAAAATGGAATTCTACTTCTCTGTCAAAAAGAATGATATTACATCATACATACACAAATGGAATGACTTGGGAAAAATATTAAGTGAAGTAAGTCAGACTCAGAGAAACATAGCCTGCATGGCTCCCCTCATTTGTGGTGCCTATAAAACATATTTTATCTGCACAGTCTTTTTTTCTCCACGTAGGGTCGTTCTTAGGTCAGACATTATTGGATCACTGAATTCCAGCTGTTGCTTACCATATTTGCCAAACATCCTACCTCTTCATATACTCAGAACAATTTGTGATTTTGGTATGAAGTTCTTAGGCAGTTGAAACAGGGTTTGGCTAAAACAAATTTACTTCTGAAACTGCAGATATTGTCTTTCTAAGCTTGAACACTTAGAATAGCAAAGAAATAAATTTTATAGGGATTTAATACTTGGGATACATGACTTAGAAATCTGAAAATTCATATAAAACTAAGTATATAAATAATTGAATAAATTCAATCTGAATGAATCAGCTGATGGTTATTGAGTACGCACCATGTTCAAGGCGCATAGAAGAGAGAAAAATGAGGAAAACACAGTCTGTGCTTTAATAACTAGTAAGCAAGATTAGATATAAATGACTAAGCTGAAAGGCAACAAAAAGTTGGGGATGTCAAAGAAGCATAAACAAGATATTATAGGAGTTCAAAGAAATATGGGCTGAAACTTAGTTTGGGAAGAAGAATCAGAAAACCACACTGTTCCATGGAATAAATGTCATTACTAATGAGCCTTGTAATTTGGACAGGCTCTTTTAAAAAATAATAAGAGAAAGAGACAAATTTCTCTGGCTGAGGAAACTGTAATCACGTAGTCTACAAGAGTATTAAATTTTTTTTTACATGTTAGGTAATTTTGTAGGTACTAGGGTAAAACAGTATCCAAATAAGATTGTTGCTCCCATGAGCCTAATATTATAAGGAGGATATAAAGAGATAACAAAAAATAGTAACACTGATAACAATAACAACTCAAAAATTTGAGTACCTATCCTATGTCAGAACTGTTGAACTGCATATAAAGTTATTTGCATCTCTATAAAGTTGTTGCTGTTATCTCTGTTTTACTGGGAGGTTAAAGTGCCCAAAGGGACAGTGAAAAATATATTACTTAAACTTGGGATATCCAGCTACAGAGTCTGCAGGGGTTTTTTGGTTTATTTGCATTTTTGTAAGTTCTGGAGCTTGAGCTCAAGGCCTGGGTGCTGTCCCTGAGCTTTTGCTCTCAAAGCTAGCACTCTACCACTTGAGCCACAGTTACACTTCCAACTTTTTGCTGGATAATTGAGATGAGTCTCATAGACTTTCCTGTCCAGGCAGGCTTTGAACTATAATCAGCCTCCTGAGTAAGTAGAACTACAGGTAGGAACTACTGGTCCCGCTGTGTTCTGTGCTCACTGCTATAGCTCTTGGGGTTAAATAGTACCTAGCATATGGTAGCTCTCCATAAATATCTGTCAACTGAATAACTGAATCAGTTCCAGAAAAAAAAGGTCAGTAAAAATTAGAATTCACCTAACAAGGAAAATGATAGAATAGATGTAACTAAGAGAAAGGATCAAAGTATCTCTATAGTCTATGATGCAGAACACAACTCTAGGAACTGTTTTCCCATTAACAGAAACAGAATAGGTGAATTGACTTGGTAGGGAGAATTTACTTCATTTTTAGACATGCTGAGTATATGTGATTATATCAAAGTAATACAAGTCTGAAGCTAAGGAAAGAAGATGATGTTTTGGGTATTAATAAAAGATAAACAAGATTGAAAAGGATAACATAGAACCTTGAATAAGACTATATTTATGTCATTCAAGAAAGATTGTTAGTGCAGGATATTGCACTAACACAACATTCATGTAGTCAACATAGGGCTATTTCAGGAAAGTGATTGTCTAACAGTCACGTGTTGCAAAAGAAGTTAAGATTCCCAAATTCAAAATTAGTAGGTTTATTTGGTAAATAAGAAACGACTGATGACCTTTCAGAATGTTTCCCTGAAGTAGTAAGGGCCAGCAGCCAAATTCCAACGTTCTTACTTAGGAAGGAGTCATGACATAAAGGCAGAAGGTATACAAGTTCTCAATAAGTGCATAGAGAATAAATTCTCACTGGATTCAGTGGCTCATGCCTGTAATCCTAGCTACTCAGGAGGCTGATATCTGAGGATCAAGGTTCAAAGTCAGCCCAGACACAAAAGAACCTGAGACTCTTATCTCCATTTAACCCCTAGAAAACAGGAAGCGGGGGTTGGCTCAAGAATAGAGCAGTAATTTGAGCTGAAGAGCTCAGGATCAATGCCCAAGCCCAGGGGTAAGGAGCTAGCCTTGATCTGAAGAGTTCAAGCCCCATGACACCCCCCCACAAAAAAGAATAAATTCTCATACTTTTTGCCTGGTACTTTACTCATTGGAATTTATATTTTTAGAAAGTCTCACCAAAAGACAAAGCAAACAAAATATAAACACAGGTGGATGAACATTGCAAGGTTGCCAGCACTAGCAAAAAATAATAAAGTACTTGAAATGTTTAATCATTTTGAACATCATAAAGAAGATAAAAAACAGGAAATGTTTGTGGTACATTACACAGAGAACTTCAATATGTAAATTTTAAATGTATAGCATTTGGGCTGGAGATGTAGCTCAGAAGTAGAAGAATCTAGCATGTACAAGGCCATTGGTTCCATCCAGCAATATATGCATATATATGTACTATATATATGTGATGTAGGTATGAATATGTATGTGTGTATGTAAATAACTAATGAGATCAAGTAATCAATCCTGGAGTTTAGAAAGTAAGTCATGGGTAGAAATAATGCCTTCGGCATTAATATTTAGATAAATAGCAGTGAAGATGATATATATATATACATATAATATAGAGATAATATAGATATATAGGCAGAGACAGGGAGAGCCCATCCATCCATTTGACATTTAATTACAGAGTCCCTCCTAATATAAAATACATAGTCTAGTGGGAGAGTGTTCACCTCACATGCACGGAGATATGAGTTTGATTCCTTGGTACCACACACACAGAAAAAGCTAGAAGTGGTGCTATGGCTCAAGTGGCAGAGTGCTAGCCTTGAGCAAAAAGTGTCCAGGGACAGTGCCCAGGCCTCAGTTCAAGCCCTAGGACTAGCATATTGGTTTTCACACCTAAAATCACTGTCTAACAGATATACAGTGGCAGACAAAGCAGGCATTCTACTCATAATGATTTCCACTTACTAAAAATGTATAAATGATTTAGAATTATTAAAAATTGAAAAATCTCTGTTTAGAGAAAAATATACTCCTCACTGACAAATACTATATAATATAGTGGTAGGATTATGACTCTTCACAGTGGATAATTATTTGTAAGAGTAAAAAGAAAAAGAATCATAGAAAAAGACTCAGGGGAGTCCAAATTCATGGCAATATTAGTCTTGAAGATAGAACCCAGGGCCTGATGCAAGCTGGGTAAATGTTCTTCCATGGAAGTACAACTCCAGTAGAGGACACCTGAGTGTGTGTGAAGAGAAGAGGTAGTAGAGAAGCAGAGACTGAAATTTTACATGTTTCTTACAAAAACAGCTATTTTAACATGGTCATTGTAAGAGGCTCTCCAAATTCCTTGCAGAATGGACTTTGAATTGCCTAGAGTAGCTGGCCAAGAACTGGCACTTCAATATTTCTCTGATGAACACTAATAAAGATTCCATCCTCCACATAAGAAAAGAAAATTTTGATTCAGACAATAGATTTCACAGTAAAACTACCGGACATTGAGGAAATAGTGAACACTATGAATTCTCATGCATACCTCAGATTATAGAATGTATTCACTTCATACCAATAACTTGGCTGCTTAATGATTTTTTTCAAACAGAGTAGAAATTGTCTGGGTGCAAGATATATATTTTATTGCCATTTAAAATGAAGAGCCAGGTTTGATGGGGAAGGCCTGTAATCCTAGCATTTGGGAGGCTGAGTCAGGAGGATTATAAGTTGGAGTCCAGCCTAGGACCACATTGCAAGACCTAGTGTTAATATGTTTTCAAGGAAATCTAAAATAATTAAAGGAAAAACAATTCATGAAGTTTAGTATAGAATACCTACTTTTTCCTAAGCCTGTTATGGAGCAAAGTCTCATGGCAGGCATATTGGTTTTCATACCTAAAATCACAAAGTTGCTACCTGCAGCAGGGCCCTGAGCACTACTCACCAGTCTTGCTGGGTTTCCCATTAACGCTTTTTTACTTTGTCATGTTTCTTCTTCAGACCTTCAGAGCACTCTTCTCCAGCTCCTCTCTTTTCAAAAAATGACCTTGCCTTTGACTTGTTAGTGGAAAATAGACCATTAGTTCCTTGGAGTTGGCACACAGCAGGCAATCGAATATGTGACAAATGGGTGGAGAAAAATATGATGAGAAGAAAAACCCGGTAACTTTGAAAAAAACCTCAGTTCTCTCATCTGAAAAAAAGAAAGCAGTTATCCAGATACTATGATGTAGTGTGGTAATACTGGCAACTCAGGAGGCAGAGATTGGGAGGATGAGAGTTCAAAGCCAGCCCAGGCACAAAGTTATCAAGACTCTATAATGTCAAGTAATAAGCCAGGCATGCTGTTCCATGTCTGTGATCACAGCTACCTAGGAGGCATAGATAGGCAGATCACTGACTGAAGCCACCAACAGATTAAAAAAAAAAGTAAGAGAACCAGAAGTTTGGCCTAGTGGTAGAGTGTTTTCCTAGCATGCACGAAGACCCGGGTTCCATTCCTCAGTACCACATACATAGAAAAAAAAACGGAAATTGTGCTGAGACTCTGAGCTCTAGCCTTGAGAAAGTCCAAGGACAGTGCCCAAGCCCTGAGCTCAAGCCCAGGACTGGCAAAAAAAAAATAAAAAAGAAAAGAAAGAAAAGACAAAGTCGGAAATGGCACTGTTCAAGTGCCTAGCAATTTGACTCTGAGTTCAAAACTCAGTACCACGGGGTGCCGTGGCTCATGCCTAAAATCCTAGCTACTCAGGAGGCTGAGATCTGAGGATCAAGGTTCAAAGCCAGACTAGACACAAAAGGACCTGAGACTCTTATCTCCAATTAACCTATAGAAAATGGAAAGTGGGGTTTGGCTCAAGGGTAGGGTGGTAGCCTTGAGCTGAAGAGCTCAGGGTCAATGCGCAGGCCCAGGGGTAGGGCGATAGCCTTGAGTTTAAGAGCTCAGGGACAGTGACCAGGCCGAGTTCAAACCCCACGACCCACAAAAAAAAACAGTACCACCAAAAATGTTTTATGAATAACATTATCTATGTGGCCCCTAGTTATAAGGGAAGGGAAATGGGGACCAAGACATGAGAAAAGGTATCAGTGTTTGTGAAGTAATACGCCTTCTACCTGGTGAATATAATGTAATGCTTCTATTAATTACAATAAAAATATATGGGAAAAAAAGACTTATGAATGCAATTTAGCCATGGACGTTCCCAAAACTGAACAAAGAATAGACAAGAAATAGTCTTCTAGCAGTCTCACCAATTATAAGCACATACTATTCAATTAATGAATTTTTACTTTTATTTCTTCTATGTATTCAGAGTTATGCAAGAGAATAATAAAACCTAGTCTTTACTAAAATGTGGTTTGCAATCTACTAGGGAAAGGAAGACTGTTATACAAGTGTGTGTGTGTGTGTGTGTGTGTGTGTGTGTGTGTGTGTGTGTGTTTACTTTGTTCTTTTATTTGGAGTAACAAGGATCAAATTCTGGGCCTCATATGAAAGCTGGACACCATACATCAAGCTATACTTCCAGCCCTCCAAATATCTTGAATGGATACCAAGTAGGACTCCTTAACGCACACACACACACACACACACACACACACACACACACACACACACACACACACTCCAATGACTGAAAGAAAGGAAAAAGAATGGTAACAGCAACATAGCTAACTAGGAGAACTCTAGAGAACATCAAGGAAGCAACAGAAATCCTTAGAGCATAGAAACTCAGGATGACCACATAGCAAAAGTTAACACCTAGCCTCCTCCAAAAATGAAATTAGCTCAGAAGCAGGAAGGACTCTTCTTACAAGGAAAATACAAGCAAAAGGATGCCAGCAGGCCTCCATTACTACTTGAGACACTTGTCATCTTTGGTTGGTTGTGGGGCTTGAACTCTGGGCTTTGACACTGTCCCCGAGCTCTTCAGCTCAAGGTTATAATACTACCTATTGAGCCACAGCACCACTTCTTGTTTTCTAGTGGTTAATTGGAGATAAGAGTCTTTCAGTCTTTAGTGCCTGGGCTGGCTTTGAACCTTGATCCTCAGATCTGAACTCCTGAGTAGCTAGGATTACAGGTGTGAGCCACCACGCCCGCCACCTGCCATCTTCTTCACTGCAATCTTCTGTAGACTTCACTGGGTCTAAGCTCAGCTAATAATAAGATTCCAGAATTCACACACTGAGCTAATTCCAGAGAAAGACAATAATGTATGTTGCCCCCTGCAGCCTATGCCACTATTCTACTGTATCATTTTTGAACCATGTGAGTGTTCTGGAGGCAAGTAGCCATCACAGACTCCCACCATGGAGGCTTTGCCACTACACGACACACATGATAGTCATCCCTATTATCAGCCAACCTGCTGATAATTCCGTAAGTCCCCTGTAACCAAAATCCCTTGTGGCTCCTTCATTTTCTTATTTGCCACTCATACACACTCTCTTTAGGGTCCCGTCCCTCCTCCACTTGGGGGCCTCAGGGCTTCAGTGTACCAGAACAATGGTGTCCCTAGTACCATAGACAAGGGAACATTCCATCCTAAAGTTCCTCAGGCCTCCAGCATACAAAACAACTGCCACCAGTCCTGTTTCAGTGAGACATGACCCTGTTCCTATGGGGCTCTGAGCCTTTGGCTTAAGAGAATAATTATATCCCTGGTGCCACATGTGATATGGTGCTCTACCTCTCCACCCAACCCTGGGATCCTGAGGCTCCCGACAGATTTAAGTGTTGAAGAGCCCTATTTCTCAAGGAAATGTCCATTGTGCTGCTCCTCCACCCTCAGGCACGATATCCCAGTGAGACTTACCATTTCTGAGTTGTATTTAGCTTAACAGAGCCTAGAACACTGCCATCTCACATCATCCCAGGGTCCAAAATTGTTACTGCATGGAACCTCATACCCTTGTTTTGTTGCTGTGACTTGTGGGTTTGGGTCTCATTCCTGGTCCTGAGTCTCTGGAGCATTAGTTCTTTGCCATTACTTCTTTACCAGCATTACTTCTTTATCAATAACAAGAAGAGTCACAAATATGTAGAAAATATACAACATGTTCCTGGGCAGCCGATGGCTCATAGGAGAAATCAAAGAAGAATTTTAAATATCCTAAGGCAAACCACAATGAAAATACAATATAGCAAAACCTATGGGATAGACCAAACATAGTTTTCAGAAGAAATTTTAGAGCAATAAATTCCTACATTAAAAAGAAGATCCCAAGGACTGGGAGTTTGCCCTAGTGGTAGAATGCTTGCCTAGCATGCACGAAGACCCAGGTTCAATTCCTCAGTACCACATACATAAAAAAGCCAGAAATGGTGCTGTGACTCAAGTGGTAGAGTTCTAGCCTTGAGAAAGCCCAAAAACAGTGCCCACGCCCTGATTTCAAGGCCCAGGACTAGCAAAAAAATCCCAAATAACAAACTAGAAATGCTAAACAAAATAAATACAAAATTAGCAGGAAAAAATCACAAAAAATTAAATAGAGTATAGAAAATCATAAAAGACCAAGCAAAACTAAGAGTTGTTTAAAAAATAAAATTAATAAACACAATTAATCTATGAAAAAGAGATGAATCAAACAAATCAAACAAAAATTTAAGTGAAGAAATTTCAACAGGTACTGCAGATGTTAAAAAAAATCTTAAAGAACTATTATAGGCAATTATATGCCAATAAATTGGATAATGCAGAGGAAATGAGTAAATTCCCAAGAGAAAACACAACCTACAATGATAAAGCAAATATGAAACAAGAGGCTTGAACAGAGGATAATAATGAGGTTGGAACTGTAATCTAAAACCTCCCAACAAAGGCAAGCTCTGCATCAGATGCTTCATGCTGAATTCTAGTAAGCATTCAAAGAATTAATTTTGAAAAGTTGGTATGGTGCGGGGCACTGGAGACGCATGCACATAATCCTAGCTACTCAGGAAGCTGATATCTGAGACTCGTGGTTCAAAGTCAGCCTGGGCATGAAAGTTCATGAGACACTTAACTCCATTTAACTACCAGAAAACAAGAAGTAGCACTGTGGCTCAAGGTAGTAGAGTACTAGCCTTGAGCTGAAGAGCTCAGGGAGAATGCCCAACCCCAGAGTTCGAGCATCACAGCCAATGAAAGAAAGAAAGAAAGAAAGAAAGAAAGAAAGAAAGAAAGAAAGAAAGAAAGAAAGAAAGAAAGAAAGAGACAAACAAACAAAGAAACAAACAAAGAAACAAACAAAGAAACAAATAAAGAAACAAAGAAACAAAGAAAAAAAACAAAGAAAGAAAAAGAGAGAAAGAGAGAGAGAGAAAGAAAGAGAGAAAGAGAAAGAAAAAGAGACCGAAAGAAAAAGAAAGAAAAAGAAAGAAAGAAAGAAAGAAAGAAAGAAAGAAAGAAAAGAAAAGAAAGAAAGAGGGAGGAAGGAAGGAAGAAGAGCTGATATGATGGTGTATATTTGCAATCTAAGTACTTGGTAAACTGAGGTATGAAAATCATGAGTTTGAGACCAGTTTGGGCTACACAGTAAGGTCTTCTGTCAAACAAAACCAAAGAACACCCAGTACCAATGGATCATTCCTATAATCCTAGCTACTCAAGAGATGCAGGTATGAGAATGGTGGTTCGAAGCCAGATGGGGCAGTAAAGTCTGTGAGACTCTTATCTCTGGTTAAGCAGCAAAAAGCCAAAAGTGTCACTGTGGCTCATATTGTGAAGCACTATTCTCAGCAAAAAGAGTTCATGGACAGTGCCCAGTTCCAGAATCATCACCAAAAAGAAAAAGAAAAATATGAATGTTTCTTAAAAATAGAACAATAACTAATAATTCCAGACTCATTTTATCACACCAGCATAATTTTGATAGCTAAACCAAAGATATCACAAGAAAATAAAGCTACAGGCCAGACTCTTTGATAAATATTTATGTAAAACTCTACAATTAAATATTAGGAAACTAAGTCCAACTATATATCAAAGATTATACATCTTGATCAGTGGGGTGTATCCCTGGCATGCAAGGCTGTGTTAACATATGCAAGTCAATCACTGTAATACATCACATTAGCAAAATGACAGATAAGCACCATATGACCATCTTGATCCAGTAAAAGCATTCCACAAAGCTTAACATCCTTTCTTCATAGACGTTCTTAGCAGTTGAAATATGATTCCTAGACATGACTTTAAAATAAAATTATGAAAAGCTTGTTGGTAATATTCCAATTAATGAGGAAAACTAAACAATTCTAGGGAAATATGTAAGGTCATGTATGAGACAAGGGTGCCATTCTCACCATCTTTATTCCACATAGTCCTAGAAGTAGTATGGACTTTGTGATGAAACAAAACTCATTGCATGTAGGCCAGGGAACAAAGAAAGAAGGGGGAAGCACAGGAGCGACACTATCCCTGTGGAGAGCAAATTCCAGCACATCAGCATTTAAGTGACAATCAGGGGTTAGAAGTGTGGCTCAAGTGGTAGAGCATCTGCCTAACAAGTACAAGATCATAAGTTCAAATCCAAATACCACAAAAATAAAAAGATCCAAACTATAGCATACATTGAAATAAATATAACCAAGTATGTGAAAGATCTCTATATCTAATACTATAAAATATCAGTGGGAAGTGCTGAAGACAATATAAATGAATTGGAAGAGATCTTGTGCTCATAGATTGGAAGTCAACATTGTTACAATAGCTATACTGTCCCAAACAATATCTATATTCAATATAAACTCACTCAAAACTCCTAATGGTACTGCTCACAGAAGTAGCAAAACAATCATAACATTCATGAAAGACCCAAATAACCAAAACATTTCTGAAAAATAAAATTTGGTATAAGCCAGCTGCCCGTGGCTCACACCTGTAATCCTAGCTACTCAGGAGGCTGAGATCTGAGGATCACAGTTCAATGCCAGTCCAGGCACAAAAGTCCATGAGACTCTTATCTCCAGTTAAACACCACAAAAACAGAAGGAGCTCAGGGACAGTGCCCAGGTCCAGAATTCAAGCCCCATGACAAATCAAAACAAAAACAAAAACAATATGGAGAAAGACAGCATAAGAAACTTCAAGGAAAGCTTTTAATCAATAAGGAATGAGGTGGAAGGAAAAAGCAACAGAGTGTTCTTCTGAGAAAAACATAATACAGGCATGTCTAAGACACCATAGTGAAATCCCTTGGTGTAACTCATATACATTAAAAAGAAATGACTTCCAGGAAAGTAAAACTGGGTGGAGAGCTAACCAAAAGGGTGAATGAAAATTTAAGAATGAATATGGTCAAAGGAATGATTTGCACACATGAAAGTATAACAATGAGACCCTTCAGAATTGTTTAGAGAAGAGAAAGAAGGAAAGGGATAGTGAGAGTGGGAATGAGACTGATTAGAATATATTGTAAGAATGCATTATAGTCATTGGGAATATAACAGTGAAATCTTTCCTCCTCATAACAAATGTAGGGTAATTAAAAAAAGAAAAAAATCAATTCACAGAAAAGAGCACAGAGATTTAGTGAAATCAAAAGTAGGGGACGGGAGAACAAAGCTTGAGGCATCATACTTTCTGGTTTAAAATTACAAAGCTACAGTGACCAGGGGCTGGGACTTTGGCCTAATGGTAGAGTACTTGCTTAGCACCCATGAAGATCCAAGGTTTAATTCCTTGGTACCATTTACATAGAAAAAGTAGGAAGTGATGCTCTGCCTCAAGTGGTAGAGCTCTAGCCTTGAGAAAGCCCAAGTACAGTACTCAGGCCCTGAGTTCAAGCCCAGGACTAGCAAAAATAAAAAGGTACAGTGACCAAAACATTATGATACTAATACAAAAATACACATATAGACCAAAGCACAGAATAATTCAGAATTAAATCTACTACATTTTGACAATAATATCAAGAGAACACAATTGTGAAAGAATATTCTTAATAAATTTTGCTGGGAAAATTGAATCTTCACATGAAGGATGAAAATGAATCTTAATCTTACATCATATAGGAAAAAAATCAATGCAGATAAAGGAGCTATGTGTAAGACCAGAAACTACAGAATTTGTAGAAAGTAACAAAGATAAAAGCTCCATGACATAAGACAGTGATCACACTAAGCTGAGGATACTAACACAAAAAGGGAAAAAAGGGGGGGGTCTGCATTGCAATGGAAAACATCAAGCTGGGTGCTGTTGGCTCAGGCCTGTAATCCTAGCAACTCAGGAGGCTGAGATCTGATTATCACAATTCAAAACAGGAAAGTTCATGAGACCATTATCTCCTCAGAAAAAGCTGGAAATGGCACTGTGGCTCCAGTGATAGAGCACTAGCCTTGAGCACAAAGAGGGTCAGGATAGCACCCAGGTTCTGAGTTCAAGCCCCAGGAACAGCAAAACAATAACAAACAATAATGATGATGATAATAATAATAATAAATCAACAAAATTAAATAGCAGCCTACAGATTAGGAAAAACACTTGCAAATCATATCTAATAAAGAGTTAATATCCAGATTTTCTTCTAAACCTTCATATAGTTTGGGGCTTGGGGATTGGCTCAAATGGTCGTACACCTGCTTGGCAATCACCAGGTCCTGAGTTCAATTGCCAGAGCTGCCAAAAAAATAAAATCATACAAATCAATAGTGGGAAAAATTGATCTTACTTGAACTGGGTAT
The DNA here is from genome assembly GCF_031878675.1 of Megascapheus bottae. Lineage (NCBI taxonomy): Eukaryota > Metazoa > Chordata > Mammalia > Rodentia > Geomyidae > Megascapheus > Megascapheus bottae. The sequence continues at coordinate 41,952,378 of NC_143547.1, forward strand.
GGTAGCTCACGCCTATAATCCTAGCTGCCAGGGAAGCAAGGATAGGGGAGTAGGAGAGCACCTGTATTGCTTCAGTGCTAGGGGTTGCCCAGGCAAAAAAAAAATTAACAAGTCTCCATCTTATCCACTGGCTAGGCACCCTGGCAGGTGCTTGCCACCAACATGGGGAAATACACACAGGAGGATCACAGTGTAGGCTGCCAGGACACAAGACTTTATCTTGAAAGTAACCAACACAAAAGGGGTTAGAGGCATAGCTCAGGTGGTATACCACATGCCTACCACACACAAACCTCTAAGTTTAAACCAAAAAATATATAGAATATAAACAGGGATGAAGGACCTTCAGATATTTTCTTTAAAAAAAAAAAAAAGACAATCACTAACAGGGGCTTAGCCTTGGTGGCTCATGCCTGTAATCCTAACTTATTTAGGAGGCTGAGATCTCAGGAACATGATTCAAAGCCAGCCCGGGTAGGAAAGTCCACGAGACTATTAACTCCAATTTACCACTAGAAAACCAGAAGTGGTGCTGTTGCTCAAGAGTGCTAGCCTTGAGCTGAAGAACTCAGGGACAGTGCACATGCCCAGAGTTCAAGCCACATGACCACCACCACCAACAAAAATCAATAGCAGGTATCTAAAAAAGTGCTCAACATCATTAATCATCAGGGAAAGGCAAATAAAAACTACTATGAGACACTGCAATAGGATGGCTATTATTTTTAAAAATCAAAACAGCCATCCATATTGGTTCACATCTATAATCACAGCACTTGGAAAGCTAAAGAAGGAGAAACCTAAATCTGAGGCCTGTCAGGAGTATTCAGAGTTTGAGGCCAGCTTAGGCCATATCTATCAAGACCCAATCCCCAAATTAAATTAAAATATGTTGGTGAGGGTGTGAAGAAGAAAGAATTCTTGCACATTCTTGGTGGAATATAAATTGTTCTATTCATTATAGAAAGCAGTATTGAGATTTCTAAGAAAATTAAAATTTGAACATCTATACAATTCAAACAAAATGGCATTAACCACCTCCTTGTAAAGATATCTACACCACCATGTTTCACTCCAACATTATCACAACAGCCAAGGTATAGAGATAATGTAAAGTATCCAGCAACAGAAGACAGAATTAAGACATCACCATACTTATACAATGTAGTTAGTATTGTTCAGCCCTAAAAACAAAATAAGACCTGACTTGTCAGGTGGCAGTGGCTCATGTTTGTCTCAGGAGTCTCAGATGTGAGGATCGAGGTTCAGAGCCAGACTGGGTACAAAAGTCCATGAAACATTTATCTACAAATAACCACCAGAAAACTGGAAGTGGTGCTGTGGTTCAAAATAGTAGAGCTCTAGCCTTGAGCTAAGAGCTCATAGATCCTGAATATAAGCTCTACAACTGACACAAAAAAATGAGACTTTATTTGCAATAGCCTTGATAAGCCTAGAGGACATGGTGCTGAACAAAGAAGTCAGACATAGACATAAAAAGATTTTATAATCCACATACATTTGGAATCTTCAAATATATACAGAGATGAAGACCAAAACAGTGGCTTGAGGGTATAGAAGATGGGGAGATGTGGGTCAGAGGACACAAAGTATCAGATATAAAGGATAAACAAGTCTAAAGATCTTATACAGAAGATGATGACTATATGAATAAAATTATACTATATATAAGATTTACATAGAATGAGTAGATTTTAGCTACTCTTGCCATATAAACTAAAAAATGGGTTACTATGAGCAATAATTAATGTCAGTTTGCTCTACTATAGTATCTTCTTTACTAAGTACCCTACAACATCATGTTGTCTGCTTTAAATATACACAATCCATTTATTGTTATTTTTGCCAGTCCTGGGGCTTGAACTCAGGACCTGAACACTGTCCTTGGGCTTTTTCAAGGCTACAGCTCTACCACATGAGCCACAGCACCACTTCTGGCTTTTTCTATGTATGTGGTATCGAGGAATCGAACCTGGGTCTTCATGCATACTAGGCAAGCATTCTACCACTAAGCCAAACTCCTCGTCCCACAATATATTTTTTAAAAAGACAATTAGATCTGGTGCTGGTAGCTCATATCTGTAATGCTAGCTAGTCAGAAAGCCAAAATCTGGAGGGTGGCAGTTAAAGACCAGTTGGAGGCCAGCCCAGGCAGAAAATTTCACTAGACTACATCTCTAAAATAATCAGGAAAAAATATGTCTGGAGGCATGGCTTGGGTAGTGGAATGTCAACCAAGAAAGTAAAATGTTCACTATCACCAAAAGAAAAGAATTTGTAAAAGACCATTGATTAATGACCTCATAATTCTTACTGCTTCACGATAAATTATTAAGAATCTTAATGACTATCAAAAAAAACCCTGTAACTGGGGGTGGGAAGAATCATCAAAGTATATTATATATACATATGTAAATGACATAATAAAACTCATTATTTTATACAATTAATATACACTAATTAAAAAAACTGTAACTGCCTAAGACAAGATTCAACACCTGAGACTATTCAAAACAACAGACAGGAGTGGGTGGATAAAGAAATGTAGAGTTAGTCCTAACGTATTAAAATGTTTTTCAAATTTCAAGACACCCCTTACTTTTCAAAGCATTTTTTCAGTGGGAAGGAACACCTTTGACACATTTATTAAACCTATTACTTAAACATATTTTATGGTCAATGAAATGATCCTAAATGCATCAGCTTGCTGAAAAAAGAAGATACGACAAAGTAAAATAGAGCCGGACACACCCAACTGTAGGATTGTAAACTTGGCTCTGTTTCAGAATGTCCCGGGGAACTTTTAAAATCATATTCCTGCTCCCCCAGGCCTGCTCAATCAGAATCACTGGGATTCAGGCCCAGAAATCTGCATCCTTAAAGCTTCTCAGGTGACTCTGATGTGCTGCCAGGTTTGGAACCAAAGTTAGATCATTGAGATCATCCACTGCTTTAGAGCCCACAAGAATTTCTGTATTATAGAACAGCCAACAAACATAATTTATTATTAACACTAGATTTCTTGTGACTAGTGGGTTATTTGGGGATATTTACTACAAAATTGGGTGGTTTTTTAAAAATGCACACTATGTAATGCATATGCTGTGTTTGTGTCCATTTTATAGGACTTAGCATACATTTTAAATTCTTTAAATGAGTTGAGATTCATAGTTTCCATAGCTTTGCTTTTTTGCCATTTTGTTGATTTTGTTGATGATTTATAAGATGCTGAGTCTGGTCAAGAATTCAACTCCCAATTATATTGTTCCTATGGGAAAATCTGATCCATTTTATGACCTAGTTTCCAGGAACACCACTGTAGTGACAATCAGAGCCTGTCTGTACACGTACAGCTCACTTTCACAAAAGGTACATTCCTGAAAAGTGGTATAAACTGAATTTTATCAGCAAAGTCATTTAAAATCTACTAAAGATCTCCTCCACCCTAAAAGAAACCCTCTAGTAAAAAAAATACTTTCAGAAAAGCAAAACTTGCCCTTTCTAATTTGCTCTGGAAACATCAATTTAATACAGGGAAGAATACTAAAACAGAAGGCAATAATAGTTAAGCAGAAGCTAGTTTTGGCTACAATGCAAATGGTACTTTTCTTGATTAACAAAGTGCAGATCAGACACTTTGAAGTCAAAACAAAGTAATCACTGAATCTCCAGTCCAAGGAGGTTATCTTTTGTAGTGCTGCACATGTGGCTAACAAGTCAGTTTCTTTGTACTCAAAAGACTTAAAAGGATCAGAGAAAAAGCTCACACAATGTTCCTGTAAGTGAGTAAAAATGGCAGATGGGAGGACCCTCCTTTTTATTCAAAATAAGGAATGAAAGCACAAGTTTCTTGGTGCAGATTAAATGGTGAAGACTTCTGAGCCCAGACAGGTAAACTAGATGCTGGAACCAATTAAAGAACCAGAGTTATTTGCTCAAAAGATGAAAACTGCTCAAATTAACAATTTCAAAGGACTCAAAAGAACAGAGCTAGATGGCTTAAATCTGTAATCCCAGCTTCAACAGCAGGAGATGGGGGGAGATGGGAAGCTGAGGCAGGGGAATGGGTGAAGCAGATTATTTTTTTAAGAGACCTTAAAAAAAAAGAAAAAAAAACTTGCCAAAGGGCATCAGAGATTAAATCAGAAAAAGTATGCAGAAGTTCACTGTAGACTCTAAAGTACTATGCAAATAAAGGAAGTAAACTTCTCAGCAAAGAGTGATGCTGGAGAGTGTGGTTGTTGAGTTTGATGAAATCTAGAAAAGGAATGGAGCAGAAAGGCAGCAGAAAGATATAATGAGTGGGGTAAATAAGGATTTGAAGTGAGACCATGTACTATTGTCTCACATAGTATTCCTCAGTCTACTTGCAACCCATAGGTACAAGGACAAAGGAAGTGGTAAGTTAAAAAGAGTGTGATTTCATCAAGGAGGGAAGAGGTGATATATGCATACATACTAGAAGTAGACATTAGGTATCATGCCTAATACCTGTAATCCTCTTTATAGAGAAGCAGAGATAGAAAGATTTGAGAATGAAGCTAACCTGAGAAAAAAGGTCATGCATGAGACACACTTCCTTTCCCCACCAAATCTCAATCAATAGCAAGCTGGGTATGAGAGTGTGTGCCTGGCATCCCTGTTACTTGGGGAAGCATAAATAGAATTTCAGTCCAGGCTATTTTTGCCTGTAAGATCTTATTCCCCAAATAACTAAAATAAAAAAGGTTCAAGCTGTGGCTTAGGTGGTAGAGCACCATCTAGTAAACTCAAAGTCCTGAGTTCAAAACACTAGTACCATAATAAAGAATAATGGAAGCAGAAATAGAAGTCTGAGACTGAGAGATTACCAAAAGAAACTTAGATAGACAGGAGTTAGCTAAGAATCTAGATAGGCTTAAAACCTCTTAATGTAAGTTTTAGTCTCTGTTAGCTTTCCATTAATGTGAGGATTGCTGTGATCATCAGCGGGAAAAAAAAGGACAGCATAACTTTCCAAGAATTTCATCATGGTTGCTTGGCACTACATCATAGGGAAGTAGAGAGAGAGCTACTCACCTCATGGGCACAAGAAAACAAAAAGAGACAGGAAGGCCCTGGTGTTTGAATAGTTCCTCAAGGACATACCACCTATAACTTAACTTCCTCCCATTGATCTTATCTCTTAAACATTCCACTATTCAGTAGTGCTAAGCTGAGGACTTTAGGGGACATTTCAGGTCCTAAGTACAGTAATGAGATAATAGCATTTGAATACTTGCTATGCCCAAATTACTGCACAGGTAATTCCAAAGAGGTCTGCTATGAACGTAGATTTCACCCAGTAAGATGAGGTGCCTGAAATGCACAGACAAATTGGCAAATGAAGTTTGATGGTGGGCAAGATCAGCATATAATAGAGTAGATTATGGCCTGAATGTTGAGGACATGGAAAGAAGCAATGGAATCCTAAATCAGATCGGTGACATGAAACAGGTCAGAGGAACAAGCATTTTGCTCAGTGTGTTTAGGCTTGTCTTCCTCCAACCCTCTTACCTTTCCCTGCGGCATAATTTAAACAACAAAGTCCTATATACACACCATATCCATATATGTGTATATATACATATATATGCAGATATATATTCTAATGATGTAAACCGACAACTGCAGTGAAATCAGACAGGGGTGTGTGAAAATATCCTCCATATTTAATCCAAATGATCATTAAATGGGGGTATTCTCATGTTAATAAGGAAAGAATATTGTACAGAAAAACAAACTAGAGATCGGAAGATGTGGCCGCTAATTCAACTTGAGTCATTACAGCTTCACTGCAATATCTGAAAAGAATGGAGTGATGTCCTCTATGCAATCAAAAGATCTGCATGTAGCATGTAAGCTTCCCAAGGGATGTTAATGCCAGTACTGAGTCTGGCACATTGCACATTTGTTATGTGAGTGAATATTGGAAAGTACATTTATCTTTGAGAGTGCTAACCAAAACCAAGGATGATTTTCGTAATACTAATTCATATGGAATAAACACTGTTCCGCTGGGTGTTTGTGGCTCATGCCTGTAATCCTAGCAACTCAGGAAGGTAAGACCTTAGAATCACAGTTTAAAGCCAGTGTGGGCTTGATGTATGTGAGGCTCTTAACTCCAATTAAACCACCAGAAAACCGGAAGTGGTGCTGTGGCTCAAAATGGTGGATTGCTATTGAGCTGAAGAGCTCAAGGACAGCTATCAAACCCAGAGTTAAAGCCCCACAACCAACCAAAAAAAAAGCTGTTCCTATGACTGTAGCAATCTAAATTATGGACTGGGAATGTAGCTTAGTGGTAGAGTGCTTCCCTAGCATGCATGAAGGCTTGGGTTTGATTCCTCAGTACCACGGAAACAGAAAAATCTGTAAGTAGTTCTGTGACTCAAGTGATAGACTGCTAGCTTTGAGCACACAAAGGCTTGGAAACAGTGCCCAGGCTGAGTTCAAGCCCCAGGACTTGCAAAAAAAAATTAGCTAACATTGTTAAAGTTAAAAATAGTGATACTTAAATACTTAAAAGCACTATACCTTATTTCTTTCTTATAAAATGTTTGTAGACTGGCAGCACTTCAACAGGACAGCCGGAAAGTTTAAGCCGTTAATGCTTAAGTTATTTCCTGGACTAGCTCCATGGTAGTTAGAGGCAAAAGGTACAAGACCATGGTGAACATTTTTTTTGCCAGTCCTGGGGCTTGAACTCAGGGCCTGAGCATTGTCTTTGCAATTGCTCAAGGTTAGACCTCTACCACTTGAGCCATAGCACCACTTCCAGCTTTTTCTATGTATGTGGTATCAAGGAATGGAGCCTGGGTCTTCATGCATGCTAGGCAAGCACTCTACCACTAAGCCAATTTGCAGGCCTGAACTTTTTAAATTATGAAACTACTGTTAGAAATTAAGCTGGAAGCCTATAGTAAATGGCCAGATGAAAGACTGCAGTCATGTATGGAACATAATGAAAAATTTACAATGTCTTTGTCATTAGTTTCACTAAAAATATATCCCTTCCATCCACAATTATCTATGTTTGCTACTTATCCTTTATCAATACTATCTATTATAATGTCTGTTTCTCTTATCTGTTAATTTACCATACATATATTTTTATTTTTTAAGCATATAATGGTTTTGTGGCAATACTGGGATTTGAACTTAGAGCCTGTGTACTGTCCTTAGCTTTTTCATTCCATGCTAGTTTTCTACTATTTAAGCCACAGCTCTATTTTGTGCTTTTTGCTGATAAATTAGAGATAAGAGACTCATAGACTTTCCTGCTGGGGCTGTCTTTAAATCATGATCCTCAGCTCTTATCTTTTAAGTAGTTATGATTACACATGAGAGCTACAGGGTTCTAGTTTAATTATATAATCTCAATGACATTAAATGATTTGTATATATACTGCGTATATTAGCACCTCAAATTCTTTGTGGAATGAGTAAATGAATGACCTTCATTAAGACACCAAATTATTGAACCTGCTATTGCTTCACTATCCTTCAGCCTTATTCCACATATTCAGTAGTCTGCCATTGTAATCACTTCCTCAATTTCCTCACCTCTTTCTCCTTGTCAGTAAACCAGGTTAGCAAATCCTCATTCCTAGATAAATTCAGCCTTTTTCTTTGCTCTGAATTTTCACCTGAGCAGCTGAATGTTGCTGGAAGAAATCACATAATCTTGCTGACAGGTTGCACTTAAATTCATGATCACAGACCACAAGCAGATACTAAATCCTGCCTGTTTGAAATCTTCTGTTCTCTATTAAATTTACTCTACAGGGCAACCACTTTATATAGGCTTTTTCTCCTCAAACCTGTCTCACTACTCTCTTCTTTCCTCTCTTCTGATGATCTTGCCCCATACTTCATTAAGGAAGAGTATACTTGCTTGAGGTCTGGGGCTCATGCCTATAATTCTAGCTTCTCATGGCAGTGAAATCTGGGGATTGAGGTTTAAAGCTGCCCCAGGCCAAAAAAAAGTCTGCAATAATTTTATCTCCAATAAACCAGCACTGTCTGTGACTAAAAAGCCCAGGGGCCAGGAGTTTAGCCTAGTGGTAGAGTGCTTGCCTAGTATACATGAAGACTTAGGTTCAATTCCTTGGTCCCACATACGCAGAAAGCCAGAAGTTGTACTGTGGATCAAGTGGTAGAGTGCTAGCCTTGAGGAAAGCCCAAGGCCTGTGCTCAGGCTGTGAGTTAAAGCCCCAGGACTGGCCAACGCAAAACAAAACAAAAAGCATAAACAGACTATTGAAGCCTCACGCTGGTAATCCTAGGTACTCAGCAGGCTGAGATATGAGAATCTCTGTTGAAAGTTTGCCCAGGCAGAAGTACATAAGATTCTTATCTACAATTAACAACCAGAAAACCAGAAGTGGCTCAAGGTGATAGAACACTAACCTTGAGATGAAGAACTCAGGGACAGCACCCAGGCCCGCATTTGAAGCCCTATGACCAATAATAACAACAAAGCCCATTGAAAGCATGAGGTCTTAAGTTCAAGTTCATGTTCCACTAGATTTTCTCATCTAATTTCCTCGTGTTTCAGTGGACAAAAGTAGTCCTCTTTCATTAAGATCTAATGTTCTACTTGTGCTGTGTATCCCTCTTTCAAAGATTTTTTGATGTATTATCTCTCCTCTACATCATCAATCTCTCCTCTATACATTATCTTCAGGAATTTATAAACATGCTATAGTACTCCCCATCTTAAATTGCTTTCATCTCACCAGTCCACTGAGACTGCTCTTATCATGACAAATATCTTACAAGTATGAAATAATCAATAACACTCTTGGTTCCCCCTCTTGTTGCTGTGGCACTATGGCATTCAAGATGAAACCTAGAGATTTGTGCATGCTAATCAAGCACTCTATCATTGAGCTCTACCCAAATCCCTTTGTCATTTTTGAGATAGGGTCTCATTATGTACCTCAATCTATACCATTTAGAAAGAAATTTAACTAACGTTATGGTCTTGATGTCTTTCAAAAACTAATCCTCCCAAAATGCTTCCCATTCCAGTAGATGGAACATTATATACCCAGTTACAAATCAGTCTTCTCTCAGCTGTGTCTCAGAATAATCTCAAATCTCTTTCTAACTTTCTCCTGCTTCATGCTACCACTATTATTGGTAGTCCCATTGTTGTTGCCTGGGGAAAAAAAAAGATCCTTCAGTTTCTACTTTCTATTCTTTATTTGTTTTATTTAGTTATTGAACAGTACAAGAATTTTGAACTCAGAGCCCAACACTTATATAGCCATCTGCCTATCTTAGCATTCTACCAAGGGATGACAGGTGTTGTACCACCATGCTCTGCAGTGTATTGAATGCAGTCTGGTAATCTTTTATGCTGTGGTTGACCTCATTTCCAACACAGCATCTCACATAGATAGGATTACAGGCATGAGTCAGAGGTACTCAACCTACTTTCTATACTTTATTCTTCCTTCTACAGACATCCGCTAGTGTGATTTTTAATCCATATTTACTCTAATTAGTTCTCTGCTTAAAATCCTCCAATGACTTTCCACTTTACTTAGATCAAGTCCTAACTCCTTACCCCTCTTGTACACAACAGGCCGCACTCTTCCCAGTGTTAGGACTTTGCATTTATTAAAGAATCCACACATGTTCAGGAAAACATGGATTCTCCTACATATATAACCTCATCTAGCATAACAGTCACACATTCTCCCGTATTCACTACTTTTCAGTTACCGTGTTCTTTTTGTAGTTCTCCCAACATCCCAAGACCTTTTTTTCTTTGCAACTGTGTGTGTGTGTGTGTGTGTGTGTGTGTGTGTGTGTGTGTGTGTGTGTGTGTGTGTTGGACTTCCTTGCCAGGGCCTGCTTCAAATCAAGATTCTCAGATCTCAACCTTCTAAGTAGTTAGGATTACAGGTGTGAGCCACTAGTACCAAGATGCAATTTTCTTTCATACTTGCTTTTCTGCTACCCAGTATGTAGGCCCTCTCCTTCATAACACCATCTCCTCAGTGGGTCTTTCTCTGTCCAGTCTTCTTAAAGCTGGCCTTTCCCTGGCATTCTCTCTCATAATCCTTTGTAGACCAGAATCCTTTGTAGGCCAGAATCCTTTGTAAGCATATTATTTACTTATATACATTTTGTCTACTGACAGTAAGTTACATCAGGATCTGAAACACTGTTTACTTTGTTGCAGTAATATACACAGCATCTAATGCACAATAGTCGGCAGAAAGAAGTTCAGTAATGTCTCAGAAAAGAATGAACAAAAAAAACTATTATTTCTTTGTATCTCAAGTAGCCTATGATAGGGAAAATTTCATTATTCTACACTGTGAGGTACAGAGGTTAAATAGGTTGCTCAAAATCATAGTAGTGGAATTCTTCTTATTCCCAAAACTGAATGTTCTTATAGCACACTATCTCACCAAACAAGAGGTGTGCTTATATGAACACAAATTCTAGAATAAACTCATTAAGTCACATAGCCCATAAAGAGCAGCAACAACAACACTAGCTGTTTGGTTTAAACATTATCTCCCAGATAAGCATGATTTCTTTCCTCACCCAGGAGGAAAAGGCTGTATTTCACAAGCTACAAGAGTACAAAGGAAAGTGGGAGAAAATGAAGGAGGGGGTAACAATGTTCAACATGAAATGTACTCTTTACCTTACTTCTGTAACTGTAACCCCTCTGTATATCACCCTTACCATTAAATTAAATTAAATTTAAAAAAAGAGTACAAAGGAAACAAGTTTGTGTATTCCTTTTCTTTATTTCATGACTCTACTGGGAAGCTTGCTTAGAAGCCAATAAAAGTAAAGACATAGTAGCTGCACCTTATAAAGCTGTCAGTAGGTTCCCAATATCTAGTCCCCAGAGAGTCAACATAACTGCACTGTTTACACAAATTAACAGAGTTGCCATTCCCCAATTCTCCCTGACTATTGAACTAAATGAACCAGGTCTCTCATCTACTATACCTTACATTTCTGAAACCATTTCAGAACCAATCTAATATGCATTATCTGACCTTTTATTTCATAGGAATCTTAAAAGTATAGTTAGCCTTTTATGTTGCTATATGTAACTTAATGCATTTTATACATAGAAACAAGGCCTATTTTGAGACAAGCCCTTATTGTGTTGCCCAGTCAGACCTTGAACTTGAAACAAGGCCTTGTTATATAGTCTAGGCAAGCCTTCAACTTGTAATCCTCCTGCCTTAGCCTCTTGAATACTAGAATTATAGGTATATTCCACTATGTTCATTTTTGAGGGTTTGCTTTGTGTCATTATATATACAAAAGATATACTGGCTAAAAAAATCCTTGTTTTCATTGGGGCTGACCTCCCATGGCTAGTTCATTGTTTTAAATTTTCCTCAGTAACATTTTTACTAAGGTTCACAATAGGAGAAACAACACTTATTGAAGATTGAAGGAATCTTCAATAATTGTGTATATGTCTTCCTAATTTTCATCTCTTACAGAATTGTCAAATTCTTTCTTTCACCCACTACCATCTTGAAATTTCAGTTTAGAGAAGAGGCTTTAGAATCTGGTCTACAACTGGATCCTGGCTATGGCACTATGGGCTTTGTTACTGCTGACAGTAACAGTTAACAACAAAATTGCAGTTGCTTCTTCTAGAAAAACTGTAGCTAAAGTAATAATTCGAATAGCAAATTTGTATTAATTTCCTGCCCTATTTTAAAACTCTTCAAAATAAAGACCATAGTTCTCCTCAAGGTTTCCAAAGGCCCGGTATTCATGCTCCCTCTCCTTTTCCTTCTTTCCCTCCCCTCCTATCATCTCCCTTCCTCCTCGCTAGTCATTTCTCTTTTAGTTATTTTTCAGGTTTTGTTTTCATCCTAGCCTTCTCTTTATGCCTCTCCACAGTTGGGATTCACATCTCTACACTTAGTTTTTTGTAAAGACAAGGTCAGGGTCTAGCTTTTTCTGGGACTGATCTCAGACCTCAGTTCTTCCAATCTCTGCCCTCCTGAGTAGCTGGGATTCTGTGAACCAACTCATCTGGCTTGTTGGTTGAGACAGGGTCAGCATTATTTATGCCAATATTGGTCATGAACCATCATCATCTTCCTAATCTCAGTCTCCCAAGGAGCTAAGATTACAGGTATGAGCTATGCACCTAGCCTTTTCTTTCTGCCTATTTATCTAACCTCTTCTAATACAATGTTCCCACTTACCTCCTCTAATTTACTCTGCCTTAAAGAAACAATCACTTGTTAATTACTAGGTTTAGCAAATAAAACTACAGAATGGTCTATTAAATTTGAATTTCAAATAAACAGTTTAGCTATAATTATGTTCCAAATATTACATGGGATACAATAAAATTATTTAGTTTTACTGAAAATTCCAAAGCGTATTTTTTATCAGCAACCTACCTAAATGTGCCATCTCCCTCTAGGGCCTTTGAACATGCTATTCCTTCTCCTTGATATGCTCTGTCCTTGCTTTCCTGCAAATAGGCTGATTACAAGTAGCAAATGAAACACAATTTAGAAAGTGTGGAACATGATACTTAACACAAAGAAAACATTCAACAATTGGTATGACAACATCTCAAAGCTTCCACTCATATTTTCTCCTTTGTATTATACCAATTTTAGTCACATCAATTCTTTGTCACTTTGAGAAGTCATTCTCCACACTCTTAAGCTCTTTATATAAGAAAGCTAGCATACATATGTAATATATACCATTTCAGCTTAGTCAGTGTTTTTACGTATGTGATTTCAATTTAGTTTCACAAAAATACTGTAATGTAAGCATTAGTAGGAGTATTTTATTCACTTTACAAATCAAGGAAGAACCTTTTTAAGTCACACAGCTGGTAAATAGTAAAAGCAGTAATCAAACCCAGGCCTTTCAGCCTCAAAAGCTAAAATTTTATAGCTGTACATCATTTTTCCCAACCCATCATGCATTTTGCCACACCTATACCCCTACTGCTATACCCATATCAGCAACCGTCACAGTCACCAGCAATAAGAAATGAGAGTGTTCATACTTCTTGAAAACTTAATGTGAGCCAGAAACCTCTGTAAGTACTTTGCATGTTTTATTTGAGTTTCAAAGCCACCCTAAGAGTTAGACAACCTGTTATTTTCCCGTGACCCCTAAGCCTATTTCCTTAAGTAAATCATTCAAAATCACAAGGATAACATGTAAACAAGGATTGAAAACCATGTAGTTCACCTCTCTAGGATGAACACTCATTCTGTCCCAGGCTAAGCAAAACTGTCCCCACTAGGGTCCTGGCATAATTCCTGCTGAGCTGATATATACTCACAAGCTATAGACCACCCTTCTTCTTAGAAGATAGGAAAGGTAATAACTTTAATGAACCAGTCGTATTTGTTGCCCTTATTACCTTGCAAACAACAGCATGAGTTTTAAAAAATAACTAGCTTAGCATGGAAGCAGAGTAAAACAAATTGATCTAAAATTTAATACCAAAATTACATGCCTTCCATTGGGCATCTTTATCTATCTCAATAGGCTTATACATTTTAGCCATTCAGATGTTTTACACTAATAACATGTATGAATGCATACACACACACACACACACACACACACACATACACCTTCCACCATCCACCCCACCACACATCTTGTCAAATGCAACAGACAACAAATAGCATAACTACATCATATTATGATTGCTACTGCAAATTATAAAAATGCATAGGCTTATAATTTAGAAGAATTTTGCATTTCTCAGAGAAACTATTTTTCTAGCAGTGTTAGAACCTTCAATCTGCAAGTTAAAACAATAGATCAGGACACTGTGATAATGTAAAGACTTACAATTCAACACAGCAGAAAGCAATAGAAAAATAAAACATTAGGCCTGGGAGCACAGGCTAGTGGTAGGAGTGCTCATCTAGCACGCAAAAAGCCATCGGTTCAATTCCTTAGTACCACATACTCAGAAAAGGCTGGAAGTGGCACTGTGGCTCAAGTAGCATAGTGCCAGCCTTCAGCAAAACGTGTCCAAGGACAGTGTCCAAGCCCTGAGTTCAAGCCCCAGGGCTGGCAACAAGAAAAAAAAAGAAAGAAAAAGAAAACATTACAAGCCGAGTACAGTTGTCTCACATCTGTAATCCTAGCTAATCAGGAAGCTGAGATATGAGAATGATGGTTCAAAGTCAGCCTAGGCAGAAAAGTACATGAAACTCTTAATTTCCAATTAACTACCCAAAAGGAAAACCCAGAAGTAGCACTCTGGCTCAAGTAGTAGAGTAACAGCCCTAAGAAAAAAAAGTTCAATGGTAGTCTTCAGGCCCTGAGTTCAAGCCCCAAAACTCCCCCACCCCTCCCAATAGATGAAGTAGATGTGTAGGTGCTGGTGACTCATGCCTAGAATCCTACCTATTCAGGAGGCTGAGATCTGAAAATCACAGTTCCAACCCAGCCCAAAGGGGAAAGTCTGTGCTTTTCTTATGTACAATAAACTACTCAGAAAAAGCTGGAAGTGGTGCTGTGACTCAAGTGGAACACAAAGAGACCCGGGGGCAGTGCCCAGGCCCTGAATTCAAGCTCCAAGACCAGGAAACAAAAAAGAAAAAAGAAATAGAAAACATTACATGAGTACAAAATTTTGTGCTAGCTGTTTTAATTCTTACAAGAAGAATTGGAATTTGATAAGAAAATGAAATAAATTATTACTTCAATTCACAGGCCTTAGTCATGATAAACCTGGGTTTACAGCTCAGGTTTACTACTTATTAGCTGTTATTTAATTTCTTTATCTGCTTCTTTGTCTGTAGAATGGGGCTAATAATATATATTGCAGGAAATTTGTGAGGACTAAGCCTAGATCTCTATAAATCTTTAAGTGTAATGGTTGGCACTAGATGCATAGTACCTTCTCAACACACAAATTTCTTCTTCCAGCTATGCCAAGTGATAGTGTATTCTGATGATCAAGACTTTGATTCTTCCAGAACTAAAACACAAACTAACAACCAAATGGCTGAATTCCTTCCTTGAAACTCTCATTTTCTTCTTTAGCACTTTGGCAGCAATGTTTATCTGACCTTGTGTCTGAGGTGACAGAAGAAAAGGAACGGCTCTCATTAATGTCATTGTAAGTAAAACAGTGGTTCTTCAATGCCTCATCTAATCAGAGCCAATGGCAGGTAACTGCACATGTATACTTTGTGGTCTCTTGATATGAAGAGACTCATTTAAAATAATATCAGCTTAATAGTCATTTTATTTATTCATAGGAAATATATACTAGGAATATTTTAAATAACTAGCATTGGCAGTATGCTCAACATCTTGCATGGCATTTCATTTAATTTTTGCAATAGCCTTCTGAAAGAGGTTATTACTCCTAGAGGGAACATAAAATATTGTTGTTTATAATTACCTATTGATTAGTCTTAACACTAGGAACATAACAGTAAACACAAAACACAATATTTTCTGCCCTCATGGAGCTCACTTTCCACATGGGGAGATTTCGAGGGAGAGGTTGAATAATCAGTGATTAATTCTCACCCAGTAATAACAAAGCCGGAATTTAAAAGCAGGTCTGTGAGTAAAATAGAAAGCTCAGAAATACACACACATACATACACACACATACATACACACACACACATACATATACACACACACACACACACACACACACACACACACACACACTCAATTGGTTTTCTACAAATACCAGGAAAATCCAGTGGGGCTCAGTCTTTTCCACAAATAGTATCAGGTAGTCTATACACTCACATGTAAGAGTAACTTAGGCTCTTACCAAAATTCAGCTGACAGAGGGCTTGCATAGTAGGAGTGAGACCATAGACTCAAACCCCAGGTTGATAGATAGACTAACAGACAGACAGACTGGCAGGAAGGCAGACTGACTGATGCAAAGAACCAAATGTAAGACATTATAAAAGTTTTTGGGGGAAAAAAAAACATGAGAAAAACCTCATGACATTAGATTTCACAGTGTTTTTCTTATATGGCATGAAAAGGACAGGCAAAAGATAACCTTCAATAGACTGAAATACCATTTTTCCATATATCAACACTAATAAAAGTGAAAATTCAATCTATGGAAAGAAACTATTTTCAAATGACATATTTAATAGGTGGTTAATATCTAAAATATATAAAGAACTATTACAAATTCATAACAAAAACAACATAGACAAAGGATTTGAATGGCTCTTTCTCCTAAGGTACACAAATAGCCAATAAGCATATGAAAAGATGCACCATATCCTAGATTATGGACAAACGTAGACCAAAACTACAATGAGCCTCATGCTGATAGTTCAGCCGTAATCCTAGCTACACAGCAGGCTGAAATTAGAATATTGTGGTTCAAAGCCAGCCCACAGAAATAAATCTGAGAGAGAATCTTATCACTAATAAGCTAGAAAAGCTATAAGTGGAACTGTGGCTGAAATAGTGGAGTACTAGACTTGAGTGAAAAAGCCAAGCAAAAGTGTAAAGCTCTGAGTTATAGCCTCAGTTCTCTGTCTCTCTCTTTCTTTCTCTCTCTCTCTCTCTCTCTCTCTCTCTCTCTCTCTCTCTCTCTCTCTCTCTCTCTCTCTCACACACACACACACACACACACACACACACACATCTACCACAATGTTTGCTACTTGATACTCAATAGGGTACCTATAATCAAAAAGACATAATAATCATTGTTGGTAAGGGTATGGTGAAACCAAAAACCTCTACTGGTAAGAATGTAAAAATGGCTCAATAACTGTGGAAAACACTGTCAGTTTTTCAGTAAACTAAACATAAAATTACCATATATAAACCAAAATTTGTACTCCCTAGTATATAACCAGATGAACTAAACCCTGGTTTTCAAACAAAACCTGTACATCTATGTTCATCCCAGCATGATTTACAATAGCCAAAAAGCAGAACTAATCCAAGGTTCCACCAATGGCTGAATGAATAAGAAATCCAAATGTGGTTTATATACACATTGGAACATCATTTGGCCAAAAAAA
Source organism: Megascapheus bottae (assembly GCF_031878675.1). Taxonomy (NCBI): domain Eukaryota; kingdom Metazoa; phylum Chordata; class Mammalia; order Rodentia; family Geomyidae; genus Megascapheus; species Megascapheus bottae. Next base: position 41,969,450 of record NC_143547.1, read on the forward strand.
GGCATAAAATTCTGATATGTGCTACAACATGTTTAGGTAAAACATTAAAAATATACTAAAATAGAGAATGCAGTCCAAAAAGACAAATACTACATGATGCTATTTTCATGGGGTACTTAGAGTAGTCACAATCAGAAAGACACTAAGCAGATTAATGGTTGGTAGGGTTTGGGGGAAAGGAGAATGGGTTATATGTTTATATTGAAAATATTTCAATTTGGAAAGATCAAAATATTCTAGAAATAAACAGCAGTAACGGTTGCTAACACTGTGAATAAATTTAGTATCACTACACTGTTAAAATAATACGTTTTATTTCTGTATATTTTACCACCACAACAAGCCAGTGTGCCAAGTGCTGTGTGGCTCAGTCCTATAATCCTAGCTTGCTCAAAAGGTTGAGATCTGAAAAATCACAGTAGGAAGCCAGTCCAACCAGGAAAATACATGAGACTCTTATCTCCAATTAACCACCAAAAAGCTGGAAATGGAGCTGTGGCTCAAGTGGTAAAGTGCTTTGAGCAAAAAAAGGTCAGGGACAAGCCCAGGCCCTGAGTTCAAGCCCCATCTAGCATTTAGATTCTAAGTGCAAAGTATTTATGAACGTCTCTTATTTGTGTGTCATAGATTTTTCACTTAGAAATGTCAGCCATCTCTAATACAAAAGCATTGTTTCTTTTTTTCCTTTTTCATTTAATTCATTGGCAAACTGTCAACATGGGTAGGGACAATTGTGGCAAGTACTAAGCTAAGAAAGAAAATGCAAAATAGAGGTTTCAAGTAATTTTTTTTTAATTTTGTACAGATTATTGAAAGGACAGGAAGAGCCAAAAGTCATAAGAGAATACATAAAGGCTTTTAAAACTGAATATTGTTTGATAGCTGTAATCCTCATGTAATAGGAAAATGTGTGAACCACAGTGGCTCACATCTGTAATCCTAGGTAATCAGGAGGCTGAGATCTAAGGATCTCTGTTGAAAGCCTGCCCAGGCAGAAAAGGTCCATGAGACTCATCTCCAATTAACCAACAAAAAAAGATAAAGTGGAGTTGTGGCCCAAGTGATAGAGTGACAACCTCGAGTGAAGAAACCCTGTGTGGGGCTCAGCCCTGGCACAAAAAAAAAAACCTAGCCAAAGGTTATCTGAAAATGTGATAGAAATTGAAACCAAGAGAAGGATAATTTATTGCCTCCACTGCCATCCACTGCCACTGAATAAGAATTTCCTTCAAGACTGACTAAGTATTTCCGTCTTTACTTCTGCTTCCAGTAAAGCACAAGGCTTAAAACACCATTAGCACAATGGTAACTATAAGTACCAGGGTTACCTAACATTTAGTGAGCACTTACTATAGGCCAAACACTATGCTATAACATTCATATTCATTTTCTCCTTAATTCTCATTACAATCTTTTTTGTTGTTGTTCTGTTTTGTTGCCGAGGATTGAAATCGGAATCTTATACTTGCTAGGCAAGCGCACTTCCACTGAGCTAAATGTTCCCTTCATTACAATCTTATAAGTAGCTTCAGTATCATTATTTTAGAGGTAAAGAAATTTTGAGACTAGTAGGAAATGTATAGTAAAAGGTAAACTTGATACTATGAAGTCTACGTATCTGCCACATGGAGTATCTCTCCACAATCCTTTGCTTAGAATGCAAGAATTTTTCAGGTAGTATTTTCCAACCTCAGTCTTTCCATTTTATATGCATAGGTCAGTTCCAGAAACCAGCCTTATTAATTAAGCAGCCTGAGGCTGTGGAACTCCTCTATCTGATATGGATCTTTCCCAAGGCAGCTAGTTATTTCCCTTAGTACAGATGCCAGAAGCAAGTTTCCACACCAGATAAATATTAGCCTTACTACTCAAAAGAATAAAACTTCCCTTTTTTTAAATGTGAGAACACAATGCTGTATTGGAGATTTGTACTTTCAGCCATTTCCTAATATATCCTTGGATTTTTACACTGATGCATACCTATAGGCTATTTGGCATACAAAGTATTTGTACTTCCATAAATGTTCTTTTTTAATTTTATTTTTATTCTATAATAATTGTACATATTAATGAGGTACAACATGATGTTTTGATTTCATGTGCATATTGGACAATGATCAACTGAGGATTATTAGAGTATCTATTACCTTAAACTTTTATCTTTTCTTTATACTTTTACTTCTCATTCACACTGAGAATTCTGCCCAATGAGTTTATCAGGAACTTTGGAATTACCATTTGCCATGCTTTAGAATTTACCTTCTTGGCCAGGAGTTTGGCCTAGTGGTTAAAGTGCTTGCCTAGCATGCACAAAGACCCGGGTTCGATTCCTTGGTACCACGTAGAAAAAAGCCAGAAATGGTGCTGAGGCTCAAGTGGTAGAGCTCTAGCCTTGAGAAAATCCAGGGACAGTGTTCAGGCCCTGAGCTCAAGCCCAGGACTGGCAAAAAAAAAGAATTTACCTTCTTGAGCTCCAGAAAAGATAGTTTCTTGAAATTCTTTCCGTCTCAGCTATTGTGTGATTTCCTAGGGAAATGCTAAAAAAAACCCTGGTAATTGAAAAATCTATTTGTCCTACTCTGGTCCTACTCATGATAGTACCACAACCTTGAAACACCCAAGAATATGAGGGAGAAAGTGAGACACTATGTCTGACAGAGCATAATTAACTGTTAACCTGTCTTACCAAGTCCCACTAAGAATAGAAACACTCAATAATTGGACAGATACAATAACCAAAAGCTAGAGATGCAAGATATAAGCTTTATTTTATGTTAACCTAAGGAGTAACCATAGAGTATCATACTTTCATTTCTTCCTTCTAAAATGTTTTAGTATCAAAAACAAACTGGTAGCTTGTGCCTGTAATCCTAGCTACACACAAGGCTGAGATCTGAAGATCATGTTTTAAAGCCAACCCAGGCAGTAAAATCTGTAAGATTCTTATCTCTAATTAAGCACCAAAATTACAGAAGTAGAGCTGTGCCTCAGCTGGTAGGGTGTTAGCCTTGAGCTCAGGGATAGTGGTCATGCCTGAGTTCAACTCTCAAGACCAACACACACACACACACACACACACACACACACACACACACACACACACAAAGCATGCACGCACACACACACACACAAGCACACTATAAACAAGTTTAGGTGTCTACTGTGTATATGACATTTCTCTCCACATTTAATAAATAAAGTCATATAAGACAATGAGTAGTCCACAAACACTGAGATTACAGATAAGTTAATTAACATACAGTATATACAAATTAGGTTCAGTGACATGAGTGAGCAAAGACTTCTGTAGGAACACCAAAAGCATCAATTCCAGGCTTAGCCAAGAGTAACCAAAGGAAATTTTTTAAACTGAGGTTTTAGGGGAGGGGAGTTACAGTTAAACAAAACTGATGACATTTGAGGCAGCAGATGCAAATGAGAGGAGAGGTTGAGACCAGAGGATACCAGTTTGAGGACAGCCCAAGGCAAGAAAATAAAAAAGATCTTATCTCAAAAATGAGAACATGAAGATGCACCACTCTAACAAGCTATATGTGAGAAGGTAGGAGGATCGTGATCCCAGGCTAGTCTGGACAAAAAGTACAAACTCACAAACTCTATCTGAAAAATAGGTAAGCAAATGAAAGGGGGATATGGATCAAGTAGTATACTACTTGCTTAGTAATCAAGAGGCCTTGAGTTCAAACTCCAGTACTAAGATGGAGGGAGAAAAGAAGAAAACAGATACCGGAGAAACAAGAGGATCTGGTATTAGAATGTGGGTAAGGAGTGAGGAGGGAAAGTCTACAAAATTCACATTTCTGGCTTAAGAGAAACAACTGGAAGAAGTGATTAGGGGTGGGAAGTAGATAATTGCAGCAAATTGATTTTAAGCTGTCTGAGAGACACCTAAGACATTTCCAGTAGAAATTATCCTGTAGTTGTGTAGCTATGGTGTAAAAAAAAATCTTGGCTTTAAAGTCATTCTCATATAGAGGAACATTAAAGATAAGTTTAAAATAGGTCATACTGGGAGAATGGATCATATAACAAGAGAAAACCTTAGGGTGTAGTTCTAGGAAATATCAATTTATAAGGTGTTAGCAGAAAAGGATCTTCTAAAATAACCTCAGAATAAACATCTAGAAAAGAGGGGGAAAAAAAGAAACAATGCCCACTGACATAGAAACCAGAAGAGGAGAGTGTTTAAAGAATGAAGAACACACGTGCAACAAAGAGAATGAGAAGAAATATTTGCAAATCTATGAGTTTAGTATTCAGAACACATTCAAAACTCTTACAATTCAACAATAAACAGACACATAGCACACTCTAGAAATGGGCAGAAGATATGCATAGACATTTTCCCAGAAAAGATATACAGATTGCCAATAACAAAGGGAAAAGATGACCCAAACCATTAGTCTTTAGAGAAATTCAAATGAAAACAATTACAAAACATTTAAATATCCAAAAGGATAGCTATAATCAAAAAGATATGATGACAAGTGTTGGAAAGATATGGAGAAACTGGAAACCTTACATGCCACTGAAGAAAATGTAAAATAGTTCAGCAACTGTGGGAAAGAATTTAGTAGCTAATCAGTAATTTAAACATAAAATTACAGTGTGATCCAGAATTCCTCACCAAGGTACATATCCTACAAATATTAAAAGCAGTACATACAGGGCTCAAGAAACAGCACAGAGGTAGAGCAACTGCCTAGCAGTTTCTGCCAGCAGAAACCCCTGGATTTAATATGCAGCACACACACACACACAAAAATATATATATATAAAATATACATACACATACATACATACGTACATACCACACAAAAGCAGCATTTAAAACAATTTACAGCATGGTCATAGGAACACTATACACAGTAAGCCAGAGGAAATAATCCAAATATCCATCAATAAATAAGAAAATGAATAAATAAACAAATGCAATATGTACATACAATGTCATTTTATTCAGTCATAAAAGGAAGAAGATTCTGATAAGTGCATGAATGAATATCTAATACATCCATGAATGAACCTTGAAAATACTGTGGTAATTAAAAATAGCCAGACACATAATACCACACCGTATATAATTCCATATTATATAATAGCCATAAATTGTAAGTTCATACAAACAGTAGATTACTGATTAAAAGTAAGCTAGCAGATAAGAAGGCTAGAGAAGATTGGTGCTGGTGGCTTACATCTGTAATCCTAACTACTCAGGAAACTGAGATCTGAGGATTATGGTTCAAAGCCAGCCCCAGCATGAAACTCCATGAGACTCTTACCTCCAACTAACCACTAGAGTGGGTCAAGGGTAGGGCAGTAGCCTTGAGCTGAAGAGTTTAGTGATAGTGTCCAGCACAGAGTTCAAGTACCACTACTGACAAAAATAGAAGGGTACAGGGTGACTGCTAATATGTACTAGGTTTTTTTGGGGTATAAGTAATGTGTTCCTGAGTTAGACAGTGGTGATATTTGTATAACTAAATTGACTACACAAAAAAGTAATTATCAATAACACTTTCAAAGGGTGAAGTTCATGTGTAGATTATATCTCAATTACAAAATTTTAAATAAAATATTATTTAAACCTTACATTCAATAAATATTCACTGAACAACATTAATCATTGAAATAACTTTATCATTTATAAGTTCATTATATCAAATGACTTTTTCTGCTTATTATCAAAACTTTTTAAATGAAACAAAAAAATCAAAGACTGATCAATGACCAAGTTTAACAGGGAAATAAATTATGACTTTAAAATGCCTCATGGTGGGACCGGGAGTTTGGCCTACTGGTAGAGTGCTTGCCTAGCATGCACGAAGACCCAAGTTCGATTCCTCAGTCCCACATACATAGAAAAAAGCCAGAAGTGGTGCTGTGGCTCAAGTGTAGAGCTCTGACTTTGAGAAAGCCCAAGGACTATGCTCATGCCCTGAGCTGAAGCCCAGGACTGACAAAAAAAATGCCTCATGGTCATGGGTGACTTCAGCAAGAACTGATTCATGCTCAGTAGTTAGTAGTCAGGAAGATAAAGAAATGAAACTATAGAAAGATAAACAAGCTTGGAGCCAGTGGCTCATACCTGTAATCCTAGCTACTCAGGAGGCTAAGATGTGAGGATTATAGTTCAAAGCCAGGTTGAACACGAAAGTATGTGACACTCTTATCCCCAGCTAACCACCAGAAAACTGGAAGTGGCGCTGTAGATCACAGTGGTAGCGCACTAGTCTTGAGCCGAAAGAGCTCTGGGACAGGGCCCCAGACCCTGATTTCAAGCCTCATAACCAACAAAAATGAGTGAATGAATGAGTAAAAAAAGAAAGATGAGCAATCAATGAGTGATTAAAATATAAACCCAGCATATTCCACGAGTACCAGGAGAGCACAATTGGAGAGGCCTTGCTTAGACGATACAACGCTCAAGGTCGAGATCTAGTACATAGCTGGACAGGAACGGTACCACAGTCTGGCCCACATGTACGATGGGGGGGGCCCAAGCTGCCATCATGGTCTATGAGATCACCAACACAGATACTTTTGCAAGGGCCAAGAACTGGGTGAAGGAGATACAGAGACAGGCTAGCACCAACATCGTCATTGCCCTTGCAGAGAACAAGGCAGACTTGGCCAACAAGAAAGCCGTGCAATTCCAGGAAGCACAAGCCTATGCAAATGACAACAGTTTGCTGTTCAGGGAGACTTCCGCAAAGACTGCAATGAATGTGTTCAATTCCTCAGTATCACATAAACAGAAAAGGCTGGAAGTGGCACTATGGCTTAAGTGGTAGAGTGTTGGCCATGAGCAAAAAATGAAGCTCATGGACAGTGTCCAGGCTGTGAGTTCAAGCCCCAGGACTGGTCAAAAATAAAATCTATGCTAGCTGGGTGCTGATGGCTCAACACTGTAATTCTAGCTACTCAGCTAGGAGGCTGAGATCTGTGGATCATGGTTCAAAGCCAGCCTGGGCAAGAAAGGTCATGAGACTCTTACTTAAATTAATCACCTAAAATCCAGAAATGGAGCTATGGCTCAAAATGGTAGAGTGCTAGCCTTGAGCAAAACAATGCTCAGAAACACCACCCAGGGCTTGAATTCAAGTCCCATGACCAATAATAACAAGAAAATGGAGACTACTAAAGCATCTAGGTACTCCCCAAAGAAAACATAAGCTATTGACTTTGCCTCACATGGCTCTCTTCATTATTTTCACTGTAGTAGTAAGAAGTTTCTGATCCATCTGACTTCTCCTGTGAGATAAGAGTCCCTAGATTTCTCATGTCACTAAGGCTTTATCCAACAACAAAAAGAGACTACTGCCATAGCAAAACATAATGCCATTAAGAAAAGGAAATGGAGGGCTGGGAGTTTGGCCTATTGGTAAAGTGCTTGCCTAGAATGCATGAAGCCCAGTGTTTGATTCCTCCACAATACATAGACAGAAAAATCCGAAAGTGGTGCTGTGACTCAACTGGCAGAGCAGAAGTGTTCAAGTACAATGCCCAGACACTGAGTTCAACCCCTAGGACTTGCAAAAATAAAAGAAAGTGGGCCAGGAGTTTGGCCTAGTGGTAGAGTTCTTGCCTACCATGCAGGAAGACTCAGGTTCTATTCCTTGGTACCACATACATAGAAAAAAGCTGGAAGTGGTGCTGAGACTCAAGTGGTAGAATTCTAGCCTTAAGAAAGCCCAAGAACAGTGCTTAGGCCCTAAACCCAAGACCAGGACTAGCAAAAAAATTAAAGAAAAGAAACAAAAGAAAGAAATGAAAGAGAAGGAAGGGGAGGGAGGGAGGGAAACTGGGTAATTAATAATTAGGAAATTCCTTCTTGAATACTTGTTTGTTAAACATGACATTGGAAATATGATGTAGAAAATCAGTGTTAATAAAATCTTTAAAAAAAGAAGACAGGGTAAGCAACTAGGTCCAATATATAATACTACATAGGTGGAATAGGAAAATTTTAGTTCTACTTAAAGATAAAAGTCTAGGGGCTGGGAGTTTGGCCTAGTGGTAAGAGTGCTTGCCTAGCATGCACGAAGTCCAGGGTTCGATTCCTCAGCACTCCACATACATAGAAAAAGCCAGAAGTGGTGCTGTGGCTCAAGTGGTAGAGTGCTAGCCTTGAGAAAGCCCAAGGACAATGCTCAGGCCCTGAGCTCAAGCTACAGGACTGGCAAAAAAAAAAACACAACAAAAAAAAGTCTATTGCTTTCCCATTGGGAGAAAAAACAAACTAGTGTTGCCAGATAATACCCACTCCTTGGATGCTAGTCTTAAATAATTGTAATTGAAAGAATTCTACTGCATTTTAATTCTACTGTATTTTGTGAATTTGTATAAGTTTTCAAATCCTTTTTATAAGAGTATGATAATTGCTTTCAGATTTAATTTCTAAATATCTGTATTTACAGTCAAAAATAATTAGTAAATGAAGTATAATTTCATATTACATTATGTCATGCTATCACAAGAACTTTCATGAGATAGTTACAGACCAAATGAGTAAGGTCCATAAGCTCTACATTTTTAATTACCAAGTCTTTGCTCATGCTGCTCCTTCTGCCAAGAAAGTCTACTTTCAATTTCACTTAGAATCAGTGTCAGGATCATAGGTTATCTTTCTCTCACCTCCAAGGCCAAGTACAGTATCTGGAATGTCATAAATGCAGAGTCTGGTTCAAGAAGAAATTGAAAATAAGAAGGGCAGACAGAAGATAATGATGAAAAATGCAGTCATAATGTTTGGTGTATGTATATGAAAATGGAACCAGAAAACTAGAAAAAATAGGTAGGGCTGAGGTAGATGGGAATGGGGAATGATGAAAGGAATAACACCGATCAAGATATTTTATACTCATGATCTGACTTTACAAATTTTTATATTCATATACATTTACATTTTATCCTTAGAAAAATATTGTAAAGGCTAGAGATACAGTTTGGTGGTATATTCATATCCAGTATGCACAAGGCCTGGGGTTCAAGTACAAGCATCAAGTAATAAGAAGCACTGTGACATTCCAGGCATGGGGAAATATATTTATAATCCTAATACTTAGGAGGCTGAGGCAAGAGGATCACAAGTTCAAGTCTAGCTAAAGCTACAGTCTGAGATCTTGTCTCAAAAATGTGTGAAGAGGACAGGGAAGGTATTATATTTTCTTTGTTACAAATAACAGTAAGAAAAGGTGCTAATTAGTAACTGAAGAACCAGAAATCACTGTTTTAAACTTGTTCCACAGGCTTCAGAAGAACTATAATATCCAAAATAGACCATAATTAGCATGACATAGAAACTTAGTTTAACAGATAGGAGACAGACTTGGTGAAGAAAAAGGCAAAAGCAGTTGGGCACTAGAGGCTCATGTCTATAACACTAGCTGTTCAAGAGGCTCAGATGTGAGGATCATAGTTCAAAGCCAGCCTGGACAGGAAAGTCCCTGAGATTCTTATCTACAATTAAGCATCCAACAAAGCTGGAAGTGGAGGTCATGGAATGTGGCTTAGTTGTAGAGTACTTGCCTAGCATGCTCAAAGCCCTGGGTTCAATTTCTCAGTACCATATACACAGAAAGGACCGGAAGTAGCACTGTGGCTCAAGTGTTAGAATTTGAGACATGGGCAAAAAGAAGCTCAAGGATAGTGCTCAGGCCATGAGTTCAAGCTACAGGATTGGGACCAACAAAAAAAAAGCAAGAAGTGAAACTGTGGCTCCACTTTTTACCTTGAGCAAAAACACTTCGGGACAGCACCTAGGAGTTCAGTTCAAGCCCCAGTATGGACACATATGCATGCACATGTGTACACATACACATACATACACATGCACACACACATGTACATACACACACACACACACAGGAAATAGGTGAATGGGTTAATTGGAAATGTGAAAGTGTTGCTGATAAAAAACCCGTCTTACCACTAAATGTAAGGACCTCCAGGATAAGGGAACAAAAGCCATATAATGAGTGATTGTTGTCCTTAATGTACTATGTTATCTCTCATCTCTTTTGCCATCCCTTGGTTCTCATATTGTTACAATATTTCACCTTGTTATCTGATATATTTTATATGTGCTTAATTGGTTATTTGAAATTGGATAGGGAAGGGGGGAATCAAGATAAGCGGGTGGGAGGGAGGAAGGGAAATGGGGACCATGTCATGAGAAAGGGTATCAATGTTTGTGAAGTTATGCATCTTTTATCTGGTGAATATAATGTAACCCTTCTATTAATCACAATAAAAAAATCTTTAATAAAAAAGCCCGTCTTACATTTTTAACTATGAATGACATCCCTGAATAATTATCAGTTGAATTTAATAATTTAGTAGCAGAATTTCAACATACATTATCTGTGGTTGGTATATATACCTTTATTAGGTTTATTAGGTAACTGTCCTCAGGTCACCAGCCCTGTGCTTCATAAACTATACTAGAAATTGAGAGAAGCTGGGATTGCTCTCATTGGGATTGTTGTCAACCACCAACATTAATTTGGCTAAACATTTGTGATATGTGACACTAAATCAGTGGTAATAATTCTAATGTTTAATACTTAAATGTAAACACAAAGAAATACAAATCTTCCCTAAACACACAAAAAAAATTAAAAGAAAAACCTTGGCTTTTCCCTGGGCCTTTGTTATTTAGCACACTGGCCATCTTAAGTCACTGACCCATTCTGTATGATATATAACTTAAAAAGCGTCTACCTTGAAAAAGTATCCATACTGTTAAGTTTCAAATGAGGTATTATTAATACAAAAAGGTTTGAGAACTGTGGTATATAATAGAGGTGAGTGGGAGTTATTCCAAATGAATCTTAAATGCAGCGCTTCTCAAGACCTGAAAAATCATAATCTTAAGGGTAAGAAATTGAGGCACCTATCAGAAAGAATGACATTGCCTCATTCGTAAGGAAATGGAAAGACTTGGAAAAAAATCATATTAAGTGAAGTAAGTCAGACCCAAAGGAACATATGTGCAATAGTTTTTCTCATTTGTAGTAATTAGTACATATCTAGGATTCTCCTAGCAGAGGATTACAATAGCTCAAAACTTATGTACTTAAGGTCATACAGGATGAGACTAAATGAAAGGATCTCTAGGATATGGAAACAAGAGCTTTATCTTGTGTGATTGTGTTTCTTAATGTACTGTTATTTTTCTTCTCTTTTGTTGCCCTTTGGTTAATCTCATATTGTTACAGTATCTGACTTTGTAATTGGGTATATTGTATATACGTTTATTTATTTATTTGAAATAGGAAAGGGAAGGGGGGAAACAAGATGATTGGGAGAGGGTGGGGGAAGGACATGGGGACAAAAACATGAGAAGGGCTATCAATGTGTGGGAAGTATTGCACCTACTACCTGATTAATGTAACTGTAAGCCCTCTATACATTACCCCGACAATAAAAAAGAAAAGAAAAGAAATTGAGGCACCTTCAGTGTGCAGGGAGAAATGAATTCCAAAGACATTGTGAAGGCAGGAACTTGCAACATGAAGAAAATCAAGAAATGTAATAGTAGGTCAAAGTGAAATATGAATACCTGCTATGCGGAAGGCTTTTAAAAGATTGAAGTAGAAAAAGGAACTGAGGGAGGATGCTCTAGGGTCTAATATGCTTTCTGAGAGACTGTCTGACCTTAAGCAGAACTCTAAATGGAAGGAAGGCCTAGTGAGAGACCTCATTACTAACTGCCTTAAGGTATCATGAGACTCCCCCACAATCACAGTGTACAACTGGCATTTATACTTCTACATTTGGCATGGAATGTCTTAATACTTTAAGATTTACTTCAGAAGCTGGAAGTGCCATTGTACATCTATAATCCCCTTACTTGGGCATCAGAGGCAAGACAATTATGAGTTCAAAAACAATCTAGGCTGCACAGCAAATTCCCTGTCAAGAAAAGGAAAAGAACCAGGCACCAGTGTCTCACGCCTGTAATCCTAGCAATTTCAGAGGCTGAAATTTGAGGATAGTGGTTTAAAGTCAGCCCAGTCAGGAAAGGCCATGAAACTGTTATTTCCAAATAACCACCAGAAAACCGGAAGTGGTGCTGTGGCTCAAAGTGGTAGTATACTAGCCTTGAGCTGAAGAGCTGAGAAACGGCACCCAGGCCCTGAATTCAAGCCCCAGCACTGACAAAAAAGAAAGAAAAAAGGGGAAAAAAAAGAAAAAAAAGGTATTTAAATGACTGGAGATTCGTATTTTAGGAATAGGAGGTAAGAATTTTAAGACTCATAACTGCGTCTTCAAAATTCTTCCCACCTAATCGACAAAACAAGATAACCTACAACATAGCTAGGTGGTGAGTCATAGGCTTAGAGAGCTCTGAGACAGATAGATGGGCAAGCAAAAATTCACCAAAGAGGAGAAAAATTTTAAGTTCATCTGTGATAGCTCCAGAGATTTCCCAGAGTCATTTGGAGGGAAAGCCAAAATGATGTTAGGGAATATATGAACAAAAGTCAGAAGCTAATATATATCTGCCAGTAGGCCAGTCTGAATAAAACAGGATTAAAGTAGAGAATAACTAGAGAAATAAAAGAAGTTCAATGGTGCAGAGGCATTTTAAACTTTCGAAGTATAAGTAGCACAAATTCAGGCCTGAATGTGGTTGGTCATACCTGTAATCCCAGCTACTTGAAACATGGAAATCAGAAATGCCATGCTTCAAGGCAAGTCCATGCCAAAAAAAAAGGAAGCACTCATCTGAAAACTGGATACAGTGGTTCACATTAGAATCCCAGCTAGGTAGAAAGCCATATGCAGAAGGCCATATGTAGTGGGCCAAGGTCAGGCCAGCAAAGTGTAAGACTCAGCAGGGCACTGGTGGCTGTAATCCTAGCTGCTGAAGAGGCTGAGAACTGAGGATCGAAGTTCAAACCAGCCCAGGCACAGAAGTACGTGACAATCTTAACTCCAATTAAGTACTAGAAAACTGGAAGTGGAGCTGTGAATCAAGGAGTAGGGCAGTACCCTTGAGCGAAGAGCTCAGGGACAGTGCTCAGGCCCAGAGTTCAAGTCCCACGACCAACCAAAAAACAAAAAAAAGTAAGACTCTACCTGAAAAATAACTGAATTAAAAAGGGCTATTGACATGATTTAAAGGGTAGAACATCTCTCTAGTGAGCACAAAGCTCTTATACTGCCATCAACCAGAGTGATGTATACATTCTTCAAGCCAGGTACTCACACCTGTTATCCTAGCAACTCAGGAGGCTGAGATATGAGGACCAAGGTTCTAAGCCAGCCTGACCAGAATAGTCCCTGTGAGACACTTACCTCCAATTAGCAATTCAAAAACCAGAAGTGGAGCTGTGGCTCAAGTGGGAGAGCAAGAGCCTACGCACAAAGAGGTTCAGGGACAGCACCAGGCCCTGAGTTCAAGCCCCACAACTGACCAAAAAAGATAGCAAAGTTGGGGCCAGGAGTTTGGCCTAGTGGTAGAGTGTTTACCTAGCATGCACAAAGACCCAGGTTCGATTCCTCGGTACCACATACGTACCAAAAAGCCAGAAGTGCTGCTATGGCTCAAGTGGTAGAGTGCTAGCCTTGAGAAAATCCAGGGACAGTGCTCAAGCCCTGAGCCAAAGCCCAGGACTGGAGAAAAAAAGATAGCAAAGTTTTCTGAGGTGGTGGTGAAATTAAAAAATAGTTTAGTGGAGGTGTGTGATTACAGGTTCAAGGAACATGACGTGTCTCAGATCCAGAAGCAGTGCAGGGATGGTGGAAGAAAAAGCTAAGGAATAAAATCCAGATTTTCTAGGCTGGCAGGAAACATGAATATTATCTAATCCAAACACATTAGAATTGTAACAATGGGACTAAAAGGAATGCAAGAGACATCATGAGCAGTATAAATCAATATGATGAAGTGTGGATCAAGATAGTGATTGATTACAAAGTGCTAATAGCAAGGGAAAAGATGAACTAAAAACAAAACAGAACATCATCCCTCCAAAATGTTATCCCTGAAACCCTAGCTCAAACAAAAATGTGATGTATTATGTAAGGGAAAGGAAGAATGGAGGCAGGCTCAAGATAACTCACTAAATTCGAGATGAAAGCTAGAATTCCATGAAAGCTGGAATTCCAAGCCGAAGCAAATGACTCAGAGATAGGAATGTTCATGAGACTGATCACCAATAAGCAGAAAATGGAACTATGGCTCAAGTAGTAGAGCCTCAAGTGAAAAACATAAGGAGCAGCACCTAGGCCCCAAGTTCAAGCTCCAGTACAGACACACAAAGAAAGATGCCCCCCTTATATGTTGACCCTATATGATGAGTTTTCCTCATCATAACCACTGAGACAAAATACACAAGGCTTTAATAGTATGTGGTTCACTCAGTGATCTAAAACCCTTACTAATGTTAGAGCTTTCATTACCCCGGTAGGCCATTGGTGTGGCAGGATGTAATAAGAGTAACGATCACAAACCACAAAATAAAATTCAGAATTAATCTCCTTTTGAAAATCAATTTCATTATGGCTATCTGGTTTCAACCCCTGCTACACACCATCACTCCAATAAAAATTACTCTTCATCTCTCAAGTGCAGGCCCATTGACAGGTGGCTGTACGTGGAGAAAATTACTCAGCAGCCTATTATTTTAAAGTGCTTTCAGCAGCTAGAAGTAGGGAAGTCCCTAGGAAGCCACAAATGACAGGGAACTACCCTCTTTCCTTGGTTATTCCAAGCACACAGTATTAAGCATCTGGCTGAGAAACTGACAACTGAAATGGAATGCCTATCCCTGCAAAACACATATAGCTCATAAACTGACTTTCCAAGTGGCATTCTACAGAGATGCTCATTGACCATTCAATACCACTCAAGCTCATGGGTCAATCTTCATCAAAAAGTACGCCCAGTAACACAAGTGAGAGACCTAGCAACCTGTTAATAGGTGACTAGTTAGACACAGGAAGGGGAATCTCATCTTGTCTATACTTCTGCTTTTATGTCTTGGCAGGGGTAGAGGTGGGCTGGGCCTGAACTCAGGCCCTAGGAAATTTCCCTGAGCATTATTCTTCTTTCAAGAATAGCTCTCTTCCACTTAAGCCACAGCTCCACTTCCAGTTTTTTGGTGATTTACTGGAGATAAGAGTTTCATGGATTTTCCTGCCTAGGCTGGCTTCAAACTACGATCCTCAGATCTCAGCCTACTGAATAGCTAGGATTGTAGGCATAAAGCACCAACACCTGGCTTTTCTTTTTGGCCAGTCCTGGGTCTTGAACTTAGGGCCTGAACACTGTCCTTGGCCTTTCTCAAGGCTAAGGCTCTACCATTTGAGTGATAGCACCACTTCCAGTTTTTGTCTATGTATATAGTACCAAGGAATCGAACCTGGGTCTTTGTGCATGCTAGGCAAGCACTCTACCACTAGACAAAACTCCCAGCCCCTGGCTTCTTTTTTCATGCCTTTCTTTTTGTCGGTTGTGGAGCTTTGAACTTTGGGCCTGGGCACTATCATTGAGCTCTTCAGCTCAAGGCTATTGCCCCACCCCTGAGCCACAGCCCCCTTCCCATTTTCTAGTGATTAATTGGAGGTAAGAGTCTCATATTCTTTAGTGCCCAGTGTGGCTTTGAACCTAGACCCTCAGATCTCAGCCTCCTGAGTAGCTAGGATTATAGGCTTGAGCCACTGCTCCCAGCTGTTTTTTTTTTAACTTCTTTTAATTTTATTTTTTATTGTCAGGGTATTGTATAGAGGGGTAACAGTTACATTCTCCAGGTAGAGGATGCATTACTTATCACACATGTATTCTTATACAGCAGTAAGTCTCAAATGGAGATGAGTGTCAGCTTCACTTGGGAATCCTTTATTTGAAAGTATATTGTTACTGTATCTCATATTGTTACTGTATCTGACTTTGTTATCTGGTATAAAATTGTATATCTGTTTATTTATTTGAAATAGAAAAGGGATCGGGGGAAACAAGATGATGGGGAAGGGGTGGAGGAAGGAAAATGGGGACAAAAACATAAGAAGGGGTAGCAATGTGTGAGAAGTAATGCACTTACTATTTACTGAATGTAACTGTAACCCCTCTATACATTACCTTGATAATAAAAAATAAAGTATACATACCATGATCTTATGATGTGAGCTTGAATGTGACCATAGAAGTGTATTTTGTTTGTTTGGTTTTGCCAGTCCTGAGTTCAAGCCTCAAGACCTTGGTACTGTCCTTGGCACTTTTTGCTCAAGGCTAGCACTCTACCACCTGAACCACAGTACCACTTCTGGCCTTTTCTGTGTATATGGTACTGAGGAATTGAACCCAGGACTTTGTGCATGCTAGGTGAGTATTCTACCACTAGGTCACAGTCCTAGCCCCGGAGACATGGATTGTTTGAAAAAAAATTTCTCAGGCAAGAATAATGTGCATCCCTAGTTATGACCCATATTCATAGATGACACATGATATATTTTAGGTCTATAATTCTGAAAAAGAATTCTAAGAAGGATCTGAGAGAAATTCTATCAAATAATGAAAGAGAGATGTGGAGAGTATGTGGAGAGAGGAGAGGAAAATTATTCTGGGCAAAGATTCTTGATTGCCCTTTACACTACAAATGACCACTGGGCCCTATCGTAGCTTGTTTTGTGTTGCCATCACAGAATGTCAGAGATTGGGTAATATATAAAAGAAAGGTATTAATTTCTCACAAATCTGATGGCTGGAAAAGCCAAGAGCATGACACCAGAATTCTCTGAGGACCTTTCTGCAGTATCACTTGATGGTGAATGGTGGGGTGAAAAGCTAGAAAGAGAGTGAGGGCCAAATTTAGTTTTTAATCGGGAGCCTGCCTCCATGATTCTCCAACTCACTCCTAGATATGGCATCCGTTCATTCGTAAGGATAGAGGCCTCATGATCTAACTGCCTCTTAAAAGTTCTACCCCTCACTGTTACAGTGGAGATGAAATTTCAGCGGAGAGTGAATTTTGAAGGCGATATTGAAAAACACGAAGTCATTCCCACCATAGATTCTCACTTAGAAGTGCATGTCAGCCATAATCATCAGTACACATTTTTCAGATTATGTATAAATAAACTGAAATCTCTGAAGCTTCTGAGTGGATAGATTTGGAGGGCTGAGCATCAGTCACATCTATTAGGAGAAGAAAGTTCTGGAATAATTGGAATTGACCAGTCTTAAAGATTTCTTTCCTATAAAGATAAGTATGATTCAGAAACTACCAATGTCGAGAGATCAGTGGAAGATGGCAGCGGTTCAGTGTGAGTCTTTATGAGCTCTCACCAAGATACCAGTTCTAGCATCGTAGGGGAAAGTTCATACGCAAAGATTGAGCCTAAGTAAGCTTTAGCACCACAGAGATCTCAGTCAGAGAGAAAAAAGGCAAAAAACTGGTGCAAGAAGACAGCATGGAGCGGCACCAGCCACTCGGAGCCACCGTGGAGACAAAGCCTCCCTCTGGAACCTGATCAGACAGCGCTTCTCGGCAGCGCAGACCTGCCAGCTCCAGACAACGCCACATAGAGCATGCGCGAGCCCAGAGCCCTCGCCCTTCACCAGGCCATGCACGGACCTGCCAGCTTCATAGAACCAGAAAACCCAGCAATTTGTGAGTAATTCCGTGGACGTTTCCACTTTTGCTCGTGGAATGGCATTGGGAAGGAATCCCCTCCCCCACCAGCCGAGAGCAGTGCCATCTTGACTGCTGCCAAGATGCAGCCAAACCAACTGCAGCCTGAGAAGTGGCGCCATCATTCAACAGGGCAAAGGTTTTCCCAGAGGCAGCTTAGCCAGATGTCCACCCCCCCCACTCCACTGTTTTGTTTTGGTTTTGTTTTCTGCCCAATCAAGCAAACTGATTAGAAAAACCGTAAAGCCAAATTGCAAGAGAAAAAGACTTTTTGAAGTGTTTGGATCCCGAATTTAGTGGAGACACAAATTTCTTATCCCTTCCTCCCTCCCCCACAAAAAAACTGAAGAATACCCTTTTTTTTCTTTCTTTTTTTCCGTTTTTTCTACCCATTCTCATTTGTACTTTTCTGTTTTTTCTACCCTTCCTCATTTGCATTTTATGTGTTATTCTTTGTGCCATTTTACTTCCACTTATTTTTTAATGTTATGATTCTTTCATTTCCCCCCCCCCCCCCGCCCACCACTTTCCTTCTGTCATTGTGGTTGTTCCTAGAAACAGTGACAGCACTGGGTACAGACTGGATATAAATGATATTTATATTGACACAGTCACCTGCTTTTTAATCTGTTCATTCTTACCCTAGTATTTTTTGTCTAAGAACTCACAATTGTGTGGGATCTCCCCCCACGTTTTTTCTTGTTTTTCTTTTTCTCTTTTTTTTATTTTTATGTTTTAAAATTTTTATCATTGAACTCTCCTATATATACCGCCCTCTTTTCTCTATTCTTCTTATTACTCTTCTTATTTTCATAAGTTATATCTTATTTTTTCTAAATTTTGTACTCAACTATTTTACCTTTCTATCACCTTAGGTCAGTTATCCTTACGCTATCCCTTTTCCTCATTACTATATTACTCTTACACTCCTACATTACTCTTTACTTACCTACCCTCTTGTCTTTCACACTATTTTTCTGTCTCTGGTCCTCCGTTCATCCTTCAACTTTTATAATGCATGGATCTACAGAGGATGGTTGTTGATAAATACTTTATATCTAGGTGTTCAATTACACTGTAGGTCCAGAGGGACTTAAATAATATAGAGATTGGATTGAGGGGTTTATGTTTTTTTGGTCACAAAACAGTGATCGGTGGTGGTATTAGATTTTGTCTGTAAGTGCACAAAAAGAGAGAGAAGGTAATAATACCAATCTAAAATTATGAATATCTATTTTCTGGCCAGCTAAAGAGCTCTAGATTGGTTGTATCTTAAAAACTATAGTCTTGTGCAGTATTAATCTTGCTCCCATTTTCAAATGGGCAGAACAAGAAACTCAAGAAAAATGACAAATCAAGAAATAACATCTCCCACCCAATATAAACAGGCAATGAAGCAGTCAACGGCAAAATGAGAGGAGAGTCCTGTAAATGCTTTACAAATGTGATTGATAAGCATGATTAATGAAAAGTTTGAAAACGTACAGAAAGAGACACGTGAGGAAGCCATATAAAAACGATATGAAACCATAAACAAGGTGATACGTGAATGAGAGGAAGCCAGTAAAGAAGGCCATAATAAAGGATTTACAGAAGAAAATGGACAAATTCCTAGAATCCACAAACAAAAAGAAGACTGAACTCCAACAAATGTACAATGAGAGTGAAGCTATTGAGCTAACCACTCAAATGGAAATCAAGGAGTTAAAGAAGCCCATACATGATCTAAAACAAGAGATGCAAGGCATCAAAAATGAGCAATTATTATAAGGAAGGGAGATGAAGAATAAAGTAGAAAGTATTGATAGCAGGTTATACAATGCAGAAGAGAGAATTTCCAGGGTTGAAGATAATTTAGTTGTTATAGAGAAAGAATAGAAAATGAGTCAAACCAAATGTATGAAATATGAGAGAATGCTTCAGGAGGTCCAAGATACAATTAAGAAGCCTAATTTAAGGCTAACTGGTATTGAGGAGGGCCTGGAGAAAGAGGTCAATGGTATTGGAAATATACTTCAGGGAATCATCTCAGAAAACTTCCCAAATATACAGAAGGGCAGGCCCATCCAGATACAAGAAGCTTTTAGAACCCCAAACAGACGTGACCAGAAAAGGACATCCCACTGCCACATTATAATCCGTACTGGATCAATAGAGACCAAAGAATGGATCCTAAAAGCAGCCAGGGAGAAGAGAACAATCAGGTACAAAGGAAAACGAATCAGAATATCCACAGATTTCTCAGCAGAGACCATGCAAGCAAGAAGAGATTGGAAGGATATATGTCATACCCATAAGACACATACCTACCAACCAAGAATACTGTACCTAGCTAAGCTCTCATTCATAACTGAGGGAACAATAACAACCTTCCATTCCAAGAAAAAGTTGCAACGTTAGGTAGCAACCAAACCAGCATTACAGAAATTTCTCAAAGATGTTCTACACATTGAAAACCAACACAAATGTGATACTGACAAAGAAATGGCATCTAAAAATTATACCAGTTAAGTACCGCAAGAACTGTCAAGCCACAGGCCCTGATGATAGCTTTTAAAAATGGCAGGAACTAGTAAATATTTTGCAATCTTAACCCTCAATATCAATGGACTTAACTCTCCAATTAAATGGCATAGACTGTCTAGCTGGATCAAAAAGCAAGATCCATCGTTCTGCTCTCTTCAAGAGACACATCATGCCCCAAAATACAAACATTTTTTGAAAGTGAGAGGTTGGAATAAAGTTTTTCAAGCTAATGGTCCCCATAAACAGGGTGGATTTGCCATCCTCATATCAGATAAAATAGACTTCAAACTAAAATTAATGAGAAAAGACAAAGAAGGTTATTACATACTAATCAAGGGATTTCTCCTCCAGGAGGGCATAACAATCCTAAATATTTACACACCTAATCCCGGAGCACCAAACTTCATCAAGCAAACTTTACTTTCACTGAAACCATACACACATCGAAACACAGTGACTGTTGGTGACTTTAACACACCACTCTCACCTATGATCAGATCAACCATGCAAAAACTCAACAGAGAAACCTCAGAATTGAAAAACTGTATGCCCAACTAGATCTAACAGACATCTGCAGATTATTCCACCCAGCAACAACACAATATACATTTTTTTCAGCAGCACATGGAACATTTTCCAAAATAGACCACATTTTAGGGCATAAAACAAACATGTGCAGATTCAGAAACACTGAACTATTTCCCTGCATTCTCTCAGACAACAAGGGCATCAAATTGGAACTGAACACCAATCTCCACCAACAAAAACCCTGTAACTCATGGAGATTGAACAACACATTGTTGAATCATCAATGGGTCATCGAGGAGATCAGAACAGAAATCCAACAGTTTATGAAATTTAACAGTAAGGAGCACACAAAATACCAGCTCCTTTGGGACACAGCAAAGGCAGTACTCAGAGGAAAATTTATAGCTCTGAGCGCCTACATTAACGAATTGGAAAAATTGCAAAGCAACAATTTAATGTTGCACCTTAAGCTCTTGGAAAAAGAGCAACAAACCAACCCCAATCCCAGTAGAAGGAAACAAATTATTAAAATCAAAGCAGAATTAAATGAATTAGAGTCCAAAAAAATCTATAGAAAGAATCAACAAAACAACGAGTTGGTTCTTTCAAAAAATTAACAACACTGACAGACCCTTAGCAAATCTTACCAAAAAAAGAAGGGAGCACAGCCAAATAAACAAAAATCACAGATGAGAATGGTAATATCATGACAAAAATTACCAAGATCCAGAGCATCCTAAGGGAATACTTTTCAAACATGTACGCCAAGAAATTTGAGAATCTACAAGAAATGATGAATTTCTAGCCAATATTAACATACCCACACTGAACCAGGAAGCCCTAATCCAACTACACAGATCTATTTCAAGCACTGAAATAGAATAAGAGACCTTCCATCCAAGAAAAGCCCAGGGCCAGATGGATTCACAGCTGAATTCTATAAGGTCTTCAAAGCAGAGCTCACACCAATACTCCTCAAGCTTTTCAACGAACTTGAAAACAAAGGCTCTTTGCCAAACTCATTCTATGAAGCCACTATATCCTTCATCCCAAAACCAGACAGAGATTCATCAAAGAAAGAGAACTATAGACCCATTTCTTCAATGAATATTGATGCAAAACATCTCAAAAAAAATACTAGCCAACATTCTTTAGCAACTCATCAAAAAAATTATACACTATGATCAAACAGGATTCATCACAGGGATGCAAAGCTGGTTCAACATACACAAATCAATTAATATAATTCAACACATCAACAGGAGCTAAGACAAGAATCACAGGATTGTCTCAATGGATGCAGAAAATATTTGGCAAGATCCAACACCCTTTTATGTTAAAAGATCTGGAGAAACTAGGAATCTATAAACATTCCTCAGTATAACAAGTCTGTGTATGACAAACCCACAGCTAGCATTATACTTAATGATGAAAAGGTAAAGCCATTGCCTCTAAAATCAGGAACGAGACAAGGATGCCCACTCTCTCCACTCCTCTTTAACATAGTATTAGAATTCCTAACCAGAGCAAAAAGGCAAGAAGCAAGCATAAAGGGGATCCAAATAGGGAAAGAGGAAGTGAAACTTTCCCTCTTTGCAGATGACAGGATTCTGCACTTAAAGAACCCTATAGACTCCACTCCCAAGCTGCTTGAGCTGATTCAACACTTTGGCAAGGTAGCAGGGTATAAAATTAACCCTCAAAAATCAACTGCCTTCCTCTATGCCAACAATGAGAGGAACGAGGCAACAATCAGGAGAGCAACTCCTTTTGCAATAGCCTCAAAGAAAATAAAGCACCTAGGAATTAACTAAGAATGTAAAGGACCTTTTTGATGAAAACTTTAAAACCCTAAAAGGGGAAATTAAAGCAGAACTGAGGAATTGGAAAAACCTCCCATGCTCCTGGATTGGAAAAATTAACATCGTGATAATGGCAATCTTGTCAAGGGCTATCTACAAATTCAATGCAGTACCCATCAATATCCCAATGTCATTCTTTAAAGAAATAGAAGAGGCAATCCAACATTTCATATGGAATAATAAAAGACCCTGTATAGCAAAAACATTTCTTAGCAGAAAGAACAGCACAGGAGGAATTTCAATTCCAAACTTTAGACTCTATTACAGAGCTACAGTGACCAAAACAGCTTGATACTGGCACAGGAACAGGCCAGATATTAAACCACAGACCTATGGCCACCTAATCTTTGATAAGGGAGCCAAAAAAATGAAGACAGCCTCTTCAACAAGTGGTGCTGGCAGAACTGGTTAAGCACCTGCAGAAAACTAAAGTTGGATCCTTCTTCGTCACCCTGAACCGAGATTAACTCCAAACGGAACAAAGACCTCGAGGTAAAAGCAGATACTGAAAACTTTACAAGAAGGAATAGGAGATACACTAGGTCTCCTTGGCACAAGTCGAAACTTTTTTAATAAGGACCAAGGAACATATCAAATCAGGGAAATTCTGGGTAAGTGGGACTGCATTAAACTACAGAGCTTCTGTATGGCAAAGGACATGGCTAGCAAATTAACTAGAAAGCCTACAGAGTGGGAGAAGATCTTCACTAACCATACAACGGACCAAGGCCTCATATCTAAAATATATCAACAGCTCCAAAAATTGAATCACTCCAAAACTAATCTCCAAAGAAACAACCATCCCATTAAATAACAGATTTATTTAGATGTAATTCATGTGCTGTAGAATTCATTCATTTTAAATTCATAAGTAAATAATTTTTTAGGAACTGAATTGTGGCACTTCATGATGCCTCTAACAGTATTTTCTTTTTCTTTTTTTCTATTTTCATACATTGAATGTACAAGGGACACTTCAATGTGACATTTCCAGACATATCGCATCTTTTCTTTCAAGTTTCACCGCTTCCACCCTGACAGTGGTTAAATTACCTTTGGAACACTTTCATACCTCCAGTAAGTACCCATATTTACTATGTCTTCATTTCTACCACTTACCACAAACATCCAGTAATGTAATTTTTGTGTACATATTTGTCTGTTCTGGATATTGCATATAAATGGAATCACACAAAACAAGTTTTTTGGACTGGCTTCTATCACTTAACATAATATTGCAGCAGTTTTTATTCCTTTATTAGAATTCTGTAGATGCAGATGCACACTGTGCACTTTGAACAAGTTCATCATCCTCTGTTATATTCCCTTAACCCTCTTCCCCACAGTTTTCAAACAGTATTTGGTGGGTTTCACCATGCTGTAATAACATAATATATAATGTATTTGGATCCACTTTACCCTCCAGTACCTTCTCCTTTCCCTCTTCCAAATCCAATAATCCATACCACATAGTCCCCCTTTATACTCGCATATCATTATCTCCATCATTTTAAGGATAGTTACCACATATTTGGCTGATTTTGGCTTATCTCACTCAATATGAAAATCTAAAGTTTTATTCACATTCCTGCAAATGACAATGTCATTTTTCTTTTGGGCTGAATATGTATGCATATATGTATGTATGTTGTACATATACACATACACATGAATATGGTATATAAGTACATTTTCATTATCCATTCATAGGGTGATGGACACTTAGGCTAATTTCACAGCATGGCTATTACTAACACTGCTGCAATAAATGTCAATGTGCTAATATGTTGATTTATTAAAATAAAATTTTTGAGGTTCAGCCATATTATAGCATTGTCCATTCTTCATTCTTTTTTATTGCAGGAATATATTTCAACATATACTATATCAATTCAATATATACATGTTATGTAGACATATCATGCCACCTTCCACTCATTTATCAGCTATCTAGATTCTTTCCACTTTGGGGGTATTACAAATTGAGATCCTCTCAACTTAAGCCTCTCATGGAGTTCTGGACAGCAAGCACAAACCACTGCACTTGACTTTGATTGAGAAAGGGGTCTTGCAATTTTGTTTGCCTGGGCTGGCATTAAAACACAGTCCTCCCAATCTCAACCTAACAATTACATAGGATTACAGAGGTAAGCCATTAATACCTGGCTACTTTTGCCTAATTAGCTTTCTCTTTTTTTATGACTTTGTATCATAACATTCCAAAAGTCTTATGTCAATTCTGAATAAAATTATTTATCCATAACGAAGTCTTCCATAAACATTTCTGCTTGTCTAGTCTGCAACATTGCTTTTCAGTTTTCAAAGTTTTCTTCTGAAAAACAAGTTTTTTTCCAAACCTCAATTCATTTCTTTTCTAGATTAGGTATTTGGTGTCACACCTAGGAAATCTTTGCACAGTTTGATTTTCGAGGATTTTCTATGTTTTCTTCTACAAAATGTTATTTTGGCACTTACATCGACACCTACAACCCATTCTGAATTAATTTGGGGAATAGTTTTTTTTTGAAAAATATTTTATGTTTTTATGCAAACATAAAATGTATACATATTAAAAAAGGTAAAAATATACAGATAGCAGATACATATGAACGGACATGTTAAGAGATATTAAAGTCACATTCTCCAGATAGAAACTTAGGAAGGAAATAAGAAATGAAAAATAATTAAAAAGATAAACATGATGTGGGATCAATGGTTCGAACTTCTAATCCTAACTACTCAGGGGGCTGAGATCTGAGGAAAACAGTTCAAAGCCAGGTGAGCAGAAAAATCTGTAAAACTCTTATCCTCAATTAACCCTACAAAACCTGAAAGTGAAATTATGGCTCAAGTGGTAGAGCAAAAACCACAGGGACAGTTCCCAGTTCCCAAGTTCAAATCCCAGGACCAGCACACATAGATATGAAAAAGGTAAACACGGCAGCAATCTAAATGAATTTGACACAAATAATTATACCTTGTATGGATTAAGTAGCTGTACCATTTAATGTTTATTTCCTTGCTTTCATCTTTGCTTTCATCCATGCTGTCATAAATGTCATTTGAATGGCTGAATAAAGAAAAAAATAAGTAGCCAAGGCTGGGTGCCAGTGGCTCAGATCTGTAATCCCAGAAATTCAGAACGCTGAGATCTGACAATCACAATTCAAAGCCAGCCCAAACTGGCTCCACTCTTATCTCCAATTAATCACCAAAACACTAGAATGAAATTATGGTTCAAGTGGTAGAGGACCAGTTTTGAGCAAAAAAAGTTCAGAGACAGCACCCTAGCAATGAGTTCCAGACCCAGGACAAGGACAAGCACACAAGCACGCACGCACGCACGCACACACGCACACACGCACACACGCACGCACACACACACACACACACACAATCACTAGCAAAAGAAGCTGTGGAGCTGTGGAGCCGCGGAGCCAAGTGCTGATGGCTCATCTCTATCAACCTAGTGACTCAGGAAGCTGAGATCTGAGGATTGAAGTTCAAAGCTGGCCTGGGCAAGAAGGTCTGGGAGACTCTAATTAACTACCCCAAAAATGTAGGAAGTGGATCATGGCTCAGGTGGTACAGTACTAGACCTGAGCAAAAAAGCTCAAGGACAGTGCCAAGGTCCTGAGTTCAAGTCCTAGGATCAGCACAAATAAATGAATGAGTGAAAGAGAGATGAGGGAGGGAAGGAGGGAGAGAAAAAATTGTTTAAATATTTGACACATTAAAATTAAAAATTCTATTCATTTAAAGATCCCATTAAGAAAGTTACAACTCAGACTTGGGATTGATTTTTAATATATAATAGAAAAAAGACAAAGATAGTTCATAGCAAGATACAGAAAGGACTCTGTAGGGAATCTAAAAAGGTTAACTTGACAGAAAGATAAGGTAAAAATTATTCAAGGACTTCACAGAAGATATCAAAATGGATAATTAACATATGAAAAAGCACAATCTCATTAATCTTGGAGTAATGCCAATTAAAATAATGAGAGGGAGATAGGGATGCTGCTGAGTGGCAGAGCTCTAACCTAGCATCCAGAAGGCCCTAAGTTCAATCCCCTGCAATACAAAAATGATAGTAAATCATGAGTTATTACTATAAACCTACCCACCAGAACAACTATGATTTAAAAAGATTGACAACAATATAAGTATTAAGGAAAATATGGAACATTTGCAAAACATAAACAGAACTTATCAGTCACTTAGAAAAGCTATCATTATCAATACCATCAACAGTACGAATTCCCTATAACCCAGCAACTCTAATCCTAGGTACTTACCTAACAGGAATTCAGATACATGAAATGAAAAGATATATAGTAACAGTCATAATTCATAGTAACTCCAAGCTGGGAAAGCTACATATTTATGAGCAGCAGAATACATCAATGAATTAGGACATATCCAAACAATAAAAACTCACAGCTGTATGAAATCGGAATGTCCATCACAAATATAGTGTGGGTTAAGAAACACCAGACCCATAAGGCTCAAGTGGTAGAGTGCCAGCCTAGCAAACAATCTGAACAGGCAAAAGACCAGGAGAGGAGATGGGAGGGGAGGAGAAAGAGAAAGAGAAAGGGAAAAGAAGGAAGGAGAGAAAACATGAAAGATAAAATTAGATAAACAGGCAGATCATAATATATTATTCTTTGAAGTGATTATACATAGTGCCGTATCTGTATGTATATATGTACATAGGTGTGTGAATACATTCACATATATGCTTCTCTAATATGGGTATCAAAGAGAAATCCAAAGAGTAAACTGTTTAAAAGTCAAAAGCAATTCATTTTTATTTGATGTACATTACCAAATCTTCTAAAAAGGAATGTTGTACTTTTTCTTCCAATAACAATGTCTCATTGACTACTTTCCTATGATTATATTAATGACAAAGGCCTTTGAAAAAATTAATAAACTGAGTGAATTAATAGATTTTAAAATAAATACCAGACCCAAAAGAATATATGGTTTGATTCATGTATATAAGGTTCAAAATGAGCCAAATTATATGGTGCTTTAAATAAATGTTGTGTCTTTACACTTTGAAATCTAGGCTGTCATTAATTTGGGAGCATGAGGATGATATAGTGATAGAGATAAGGTAGAATTAGAAGTGGTAAGATATTAGTAAATTCTATTTCTTGATCTGACTGCTGATCACCTCAGCATTGTTACTGTGTAATACTCATCAAACTGTGCACTTTGTGATTTGTGTCTTCTCTGTATGTGTGTTATAATACTTCAGTTTTAAGAATTAATGAGGCCAGACACAGGTGGTTCATACCTATAATTCTAGCTAGTCAGGAGGCTAAGATCTGAGGATTGCAGTTTAAAGCCAGCTCAGGCACTAAAGTCTGGGAGACACTTACCTCCAATTAACCATCAAAAAACCAGAAGGAAGTGATGCTGTGGCTTAAGAGGCAGGCCAGTAGCCTTGAGCTGAAGCACTCAGGGACAGCACCAAAGCCCAGAGTTCAAGCCCCACGACCCACAAAAAAAAACAAAAAAAAAGGAATTAATGAGAAAGAAAAAAAATAGGACTAAGGACCTAAGTGTTAGTCATTTATAGAGGAATCAGATAAAGACTGTCATCTATAAGAGCCACCCTGCAGTGAAAGCAAAAGGGTTTCTCTTAGTTCTGTTCTTGGGAATGAAATGACTTCAGAAGGTCTATATTATAAAGAGAACTTCAAATTACAGATCATTATTTCTCCACAATATCTAAGAGCAAAAGGGGAAAGATGAAACCTAAAAGCAAATAAAACATCAAACGATATATTATAGAAAGCGTTTTTCCACCATTTGTACATGGTAAAGTGTGAAATTGAGAAATGGATCACACACACAGGAATATTCTCCACTTCACTTTCTAATTATTTTAGAAACCAGTGAAACATTACAAGTAGAACTATTTACTCACTTAAGCATAACTGACAGTTCACAGATTTAGCAAGACCTAGGAAAACAGGCCTATTATGTAAAGACAAAATATCTTTGTTTTACATAAACATCTCCACTCTTAATACTATACAGCTCAGCAAGTATTTGAAAAATCTTAAGTGTAAAAACACAATATTTATTCAAAATAGCAGGAATAACAAGAGTATGATCTCAAGACAAGAGAAGGTGGTGGCTTGTAGGAGTAAAATAAATAAGTGACAAAGAAAATGAGATGAGTTTAATGAAACTAATTTGTCAAAAGTCTTGAATGAATTCAGGTGCCCGTGGTTCATACCTGTAATCCTAGCTACTCTGGAGGCTAAGATCTGAAGATCACGGTTGGAAACCAACCCAGGCAGGAAAAGTGTATGAGAATCTTATCTCCAATTAAGCACCAGAAAATGGGAAGTAGTGCGGTGGGTCAAAGTGGTAGAGTGTATGCCTTGAGAAAAAAGCTCAAGGACAGCATTGAGGCCCTGAGGTCAAACTCAACCAAAAACAAAAAGAAAAAGAAAGAAAAAAAACTTGAATGATATACTAAAGGAAAAAAACTTGAATGATATACTAAAGTATCTGATGTTTAAGCCCAAAGAAAAATATCATAGCTGAATCCCATATCCCTGAAATTATTTTATACATTATGCTTTTCTTGATCACCCTGAACAACTCATAGCTTATTTTCTTCATCAATCCACCTTAAGATAAGTAATGTCAACATGGGCACATTAATGGTCTATCTGATCATACGAAGAAATAGCTTATAAAATTCTAAGTTTGGGGGCCAGGAGTTTGGCCTAGTGATAGAGTGCTTGCTTAGCATGCACGAAGACTGAGGTTCGATTCCTCGGTACCACATACATAGAAAAAAGCCAGAAATGGTGCTGAGGTTCAAGTGGTAGAGCTCTAGCATTGAGAAAAAGAACCCAAGGACAGTGCTCAGGCCCTAAGTCCATGCCTAGGACTGGCCAAATAAAAATTCTAAGTTTGAGTCCTATAACAATGCTTATAGTTAGGAAGAAACCTCAAATACCTCTAAAATGCCTAAGTAAATTATTAACTGATCTACCCATAGTTCGGACGATCATATAAAGCAATGGGTTGAATGACAGACTATTTCTTTGCCTCCAAAAATAAACTTCGAGCATTAAAAGATATCTCATACTTAACATTGTGTCTGGCACAGTGGAATTTATATTTATTGAAGTTAGATTATTAAATCACACCAACATATTAGGTATATACATTTCATGGTTTGGAAGCCCTTGATCATATTTCTTTCTCCACAGTTCTTTCCACAGTGACAGAACAATTAGAAGGTCTCTCTTTTTGATCAATTTCATTTGATTTCTAGGGACTTTTGATCAGTTATTAGGTTTTTTGAGGATCAGACAGCAGAATTGTCTGCAGGTAATGATCTACTTTTGATCTTTTACACAGAGAAGACATAAGCTTTTTTCTGTAACTGTTGAAAGATGTTTGTACACAGGGTCTCAAATTTGTTAAGCAAGCACCTAACCCCTACTCCAGTTCTGTTGTTGACACTTTTCCAAGACTGGTCACCTTGCTTTTGCTCTCTAAGGACCAATATCATGACTAGACTCTCATTGCTATAGACTGATTTAGTGACTTTTAATTTTTTTTTCTTTGTGTGTATGTGTGCCAGTATTGGGGCTTAAACTTAGGGCCTGGCTACTATCCCTTTGCTTTTTTGCTGAAGGCTGGCACTCTACCACTTGAGTCACAGCTCCACTTCGAGTTTTCTGGTGGTTAACTGGAGACAATAGTCTCATCGACTTTGCTGCCTGTATTGGCTTTGAACAATTCTCAGATCTCAGCCTCCTGAGTAGCTAGAATTATTGGCATGAGCCACTAGTGGCCAGTGTCATTCTTATATACCTTATACTTTAGGCACTACAGCTATGTGTCTAGCCCCAAGATAATCTCTGCCAAGTATCTAGATACAACCACTTAACTCCTATAGCTGAAAGTAGTCGTAATTCCAAAAGGTCTAATGTAAGCTCCTCACTTTTTTTTGCAAGTCCTGAGGCTTAAAATCAGGTTCTTCCCACTATCCTCACTCCTCACTTTTTATTTTATTTTTTTTGCCAGTCCTGGGCCTTCAACTCTGGGCCTGGGCACTGTCCTTGGGCTTTCTCAAGGCTAGAGTTCTACCACTTGAGCCACAGCACCATTTCTGGCTTTTTTCTATGTATGGGGTACCAAGGAATTGAACCCAGGTCTTCGTGCATTCTAGACAAGCACTCTACCATTAGGTCAAACTCCCGGACGCATTTCTCACTTTTTAACATCAGCAACTATGTTTCCATTTGTGAGACTTTTCTAATATTCTTTGAGGATAATTTTGCTGAACTCTCACTAGTTTATATCCTCACCAACCTAACTTCCTTCTTTATCTTGTTTTAAAATTTGCTTTAAGCATACAATGAATGATTGTTGTCCTTAATGTACTATGTTGTCTCTCATCTCCTTTGCTGTCCCTTGGTTATCTCATATTGGTATAGTAACTCACTTTGTTATCTGATATATTGAATTTATTTGTATTTGGATATTTGAAATTTGATAGGGAAGGGGGGAAAACCAAGATGGGTGGGGGGTGTGGGGGGGGAGGGAAACGGGTACCAAGACATGTGAAAGGGTATCAATGTATGTGAATTAATGCACCTTCTATCTGGCAAATATCCTGTAACCCTTTTACTAATTACAATAAAAATATAAAAAATAAATAAAATTTGCTTTAAGGTCTGACACATATATACATATAGTGATTTCTACATCCCTAAAGAAAGGGATCTCATAAGAATAAATGTAGATTTACTTTGCCTAACTGTGACTTTACACAATGTAGTGCCTCTAAATGTTCTGCTCACCAGGTTTCATGAGATCATTCTGAAGTTTTTTCCTTATCAGTATGACTTTATTCGTTGCAGGTAAGTTGGTGAGAAACCTGAATGAATTGCCCATTGGAGGATGTACCCTTTTTATTTGCTTTTTTTTCCTTCTTTAATTATCTTTAAGGAGTTGTATGAAGGAATTTAAATTCAACATGTTAGTTTGTGTATACAATGACTCTGATCACTGTCACCCCTTCCAGTGTTCTCACCCATCCATCTCTCAACCCTATCCAGTCCCTGAAGTTACCTGCTTCCATTTCCACACATGTGTATTGAATATTATGACTGTATTCACACAGTCTTCTGTTCTCCATTCATCTTTCTTGCTCTCTAAGAGTTGCTGTAACAGCAGTTGTTTGTGTTGAAAACTAAAATATGACCTAGGTGGACAAATTATACAACACTGTTTATTTCCTTATTTATGAATCAGAATCTGTCAGCACAACTTAGAATTTTGACTGTCAGCAGATACTGCAATTACATGCCTCTGCAAAACCAGCAGAGGGTGCACCAGGGCACTAGAAATTTTACCCAAGATGTAGCAGTATTAACTCTACTCTAATAGCCAATCAACATTCTCTTTAGTCATCTTATTATATACTAAAACTAACATCTTGAAGAGACACTTAATTTGAACTTGGATTAAAAATTCCTTTAGAATGTTACTCCATTTCTCCCGAAATTCAAGGTCAGGATAAATAAGGAATATACCATTATACTTAATCTGGTCAAAATGTAGGGAGAATAGAAATCAAGCTCTCTCCTTCATAAAACTTTTAGTAAGGAACTCTGTACTGTCACTTCCAAATGCCTCAGTAGGTAGCATGCTATGGTAGAAGAGACCTTGCACTAGGAATTAAGGGAGCAAGTGCATCCTAGTTTTAACTGTAGCTATTTGATCTTAGGTAACTTACTTCCCCTTAGAGACTATGTATTCTGCAAGGGAATCCATAAAACATATTCAAATAGCCCTTACCACAATAACAAGAACTTCACAGTTCAAAACTGATGCCAATAAATATAAAGAGCCAGTGCCATTTAAATGTAAAGAGTCACTACTCTTCAAAAAGATTAAAACAAAAAGAGTAAAGGACCAAACATAAGCTTTGGTTAAATGTAGACAGAAGTATTTTCAGGCTAGGCAAAGGGCAGTCCACTAAATGCCATAACAAACCTTGATCCCATGGCATCACAGAAGCCCTAGAGTACAGCTGTCCTGCTAATCCTCAGTCTATAAACATGGGTCTGTTCATCTGAATGCCAAAGTCTTAGCCAGCATTTAACTAGACATTAAGTTCTCTCATATTTGTCCAGAATATTAATGTACAGCTAGTAAGCACTTCTACTAGGCATTGGGAACAGATAAAGGAACCAGGTTCCTAGCTAATTACCATGTAGCTACAGTGTTTAAAGTTTCAAGTATGAGAAGCATGTCTGCTGATTCTCTTTGATAAGCTGTTATATAAGTTGGAGTGTGTTCACAAGACATTTTTAGGTTCTGGATAACGTTACAATGCACATTGTAGAAAAGTTATCAGCCCTAACATGAACTATTATTATCATGAATGTGTTGCCCATGTCAAGTGCACAAGTTTGGATAAGAGGCCAGCATAGCACAAATAAGTTTAAAGAGTTATGAGAGTGACAGTGGCTATGATAGTCAATACAGTAAACTGAATTTTTCACCTTCAGGAACTTTCATTTGGACATCTTGAACTCCTTTCCAAAAGGTACAAATTCAGTACTTTACTTTCATCACCTCTAAAGGATGGTGGCTGCCTCTCCTAACTTTCACATAAACGACAGAATATGGCAGTCGAGACAATAGTTAAGTGCATTCAATGTACTGAAGAAAGGGCTAGAAAAACACTTGAAAGGTAATATTTTTGTAAAAGGGTACAAATACCATAAAGATTGCTTCTTTCCCTGCCCCCCCCCAAAAAAGTAATGTTGGGAGCCAACTCTAAGTGATCATCAAGATATTCCCGTTGTTAGTTAACAGTAATGAAAACTCTTCCTGTCCACGTTTTAGAGGGTAACCCTACCCACCATCTGGAAAAAAAAAGGGGGAGTGGGAATCAGAATCGGCATGCAAAGGGTGAGTTTTTATTTCTATAGATTTTTGAAATTGCTGTTCAGAAGTTGTCTAGCAAGATGGTATATTTCTACTAGAATTCCTCTGGGGCGCTGATTCTCACTGGAACGTCGAGGACAATCAGTGTCAAGTTGCAGGTAAAGTGTGAACAAGCCCACGTTGTGGTCAGCGCCCATGGACCCCGCAGAGAGCGTGCTTAGAAGTTGTTGGAACGGGGCGTGGAACAGTTCCTACAGCTGTTTACAACCCAACTGCAAAGGGGAGCCTGTGAGTGCTGGCACCGGCTCCGGACACGAAAAAACAAGCGTCTCGGCAGAAGTACAACACCTCCTCAGAAGCGTGAGGGCCCAGCTCCTTGCCGTTAGTCGGCCAGGGAGTCAGCGCAGGCACCTCGTCGCCCTGCTGGGGCGGGAGCGTGGCCAAGTTTCTACAAGCAGCCCAAAGCCTCGGGCGGCGGGAACAGGGGACAGTTTGCAACTTTAGAGCACTTGAGAGCGTCCTAAGGAGCCGAGAAAGGGACAGAGTACAACCTGCCCGGGACAATCTCCCTCTTTGGCTCGCGTACCGTAGCCCTGCTCATGTCCTGTAAAGAGGATCGCAGTGGCCAAGTCCCTCCCCCACTCCCGGCCCCCGCCCTACCTACCAGGGGAGGGGGCCGCCGCCGCCGCCCCGACTAGGTGACTCACCTGGTGCTGGTCCTGGGAGTCTGGGGGGAATGTGGTTTCACCTGGTTCCAATGGCTGCTGCTCAGGTGACGGCCCAAGGTGGTGAGTGATGGGACCCTCGCGATCGAGGCCACCAGGGTTGCTCAGGGTGCCAGGGGTGCCCAAGACGCCTAGGCGGGATTCGGCCCCCCGTTCCCGCCGCAATTCGGATCTCAACTCTAGGTAGCAGCACAACGTCAGCAGGTGGAGGGCCAGAGAGAGGCCAAAGAAACCCAGGAAAAGCCGGCAGCTGTTCCCATCGGCCGCCCGGGCAGGGGCCCCGCGACAGCCGCAGCCCTGGCCCCCCCGCTCCCGCGGCGGTGGCGCTGCCGCTGCCGCAGGCAAGGATTCCCTGCGCTCCACCTCGGGGTAGCCCATGGCCTCCGCAGGCACCCGATCTCTGAGGTCAGGGAACCTCTGCGTCTACCTCACCCTTTCACGACCCCTGACAAGCGCCTACTGTCCTGCCATCGGCTGGGGGCTGCAGGGACCCGTTCCTGCGCGACTTTGGCTGGGCGGGACGGAACAGGGAGCAGCCGCATGTGCAGCTTCACTCCGAGGGGTGGGAAAGGGAGGAGGAGGGGCAGGAGAGAGGGGCGGATCGACCCGCGAGGGAATGAGGGAGGAGGTCTCAGTCGACCCCGCCCCATCCCTACAGACGCTGCCAGGACGCCCAACCAACGAGCCCGCCAAGCCTTGTTGCCCCGCCCCCAGCCATTCCACCGGGGCCTCCTGCCGCGAGGCGGGGCCTGGGGGCGTGAGGGTTCTCATTTGCCTGGCAGCCCCACCCAGCTCTTCCCGCTTACCCTGTTCCAGTTGGTGACTACTGCCGTCCTTCATCTCTCGACTCCGCCCCACTTTAACTCCCTAGCACCAGCAAAAGGGGAGGGTGAGGAAGGACAAGAGAAGGAGACAGAAGAATTTGGGAACCTTGGAAAGAAAGTGGAGCAAAGTAAAGGAAGCAGAAACTAGCAATAATAGAAATGTTTGCAATTAACTGCAGTGGCTAATAACATCATCCAGTACTTATCTGTTGCTTTCAATCTTCAAAGCGTTTAACAGACGTTAAACTAATTAAAACAGTTCTCGGTTTGGAATCACACCATGCCTGCTGTATTTGCAATCAATGGCTCACCAAAAGAAAAAGAGCCCAAAGAACCAAGGAATTCAAAAGCACTGGGAATGCGGCAGCTGCACCCCTAGAGTGAGACTGAAGACACATTATAATTTACACAAGTGCTGCTGCCTAACACAACTGGTTATGTTACCCTTTGAAGAGTAAAGCATTTTCCTAGGATTTCTTCACATATTAACACACCAAATACTTATTGATCCCTCTTGCACAGCACAGACTGCTATTGAGAAAATCCACAGCCAGAATATATATATGTTCTCTTCTCCAACTGATACAGGGATTTTGAATGAAGAAAATGTACCTTGAAGGAGAAAGTGAGTAAACTGAGGCCCACATTGAGGTGCTTTTTTGTAGTTGTTGTTGACAAGGATGGTTCACAGACTACCCAGACATCATTGGCATCTCTGTTTGCAGGCAACTGTTCTGGCCTCTCCACCCCTCCCATGCTTCCCCTGGAGTACTCCCTGGGGGAAGTTCAACAAGTCAGCCAAAAGTTCCAGATGTACACTGCTGTAACTGCAGCATCTTCAACAGCTGCACCAACCAAATGGATTCAGAACCAAAAAAAAAAGTGGTAAATGTCAGAACAATAGACCCTGAAATGAAGGATGGAAAGGGTTAGTTTAAGTCAAGAGTTAGAACTGACAAGAGTAACCAGTTTGAGATTTTAGAGATCTAAATGATGGAAGTAGAGCAAGCATGCACATTTCTTAACTAATCTCATTCCTATGTTATTAACACAATTTTCTTGACTTGAAGCAGGCATCTTAAATGCCACCAAGAAAACAGATTCAGTAATACCCAGAGCACTCACCCGTACGCCTATGATCTAGACTGGTAAGAAAGAAGGAAAAGACAGAGGTAAGTACAAAAGATGGGATAAGAAGAGAAACAAAATAAAACAAAAGCATATGGTCAAGAGGTCACTCCAGAGAACACAGAGGTCACAAGCCTTAAGTATATTAGCCACAGACAACTTTTCTTTCCGACTCTCTATATGCATGGTCTAAGTGCTCACAAAGCATTCTTTTTGTTCTGTCATTAACATTTATCTATGAAATTACAAGTTTTCAAAAATACCAACATCATATAGATAACAAACGGGGAAAAGGGGGTTTCTCCAGTCCAACTTGTCCAAACCAAGAATTCTAGATCCTAGGAAAACTTACAGACTGATTTACCTTAATTATCAGAACTCAGGATTATTAGAAAGAATGCTAGACCAGGAGTCAGGAGATCTGACTCTGCCAGTATTTTGCTGGGTGACTGTGAGCAAGGCACTGTGGGTTGCGGGTGAGGGTGGGTTTGCCGGGGGTGGGGGGGGGTTATTAGTCACTGCAAGTTGTCAAAAGAAGAGTTTAAAGTGTAACAGCTATTATATCACCACTGGCTAGGTTGACTTGCTTGCATACAGAATTTAAAGAGACTGCCCCTTTTTCCTCTGAAATGAAAAAAAAATAAAATAAAATAAAACAAATGACAGCCATACCTGATGATGATAGCAATGCTTAGGGGCCTGCTGGTCTCTCTTTATCACTTTCTACTAGGCTTTTAATAACTGAACTGAGGCTTACATTGCATCATTGCCCCCATAGAAGCTTTGGAAGCTATATTTGACCCAGCACCTCACTTTGGTCTCCCAAGGAAAGATATATAGCTTCATATATAGTAGAAATATTACAGTATGGCATTCCAGTAAAGAATGTAAGTGCTTATTTTCTCTGTGTGGCCTTGGGCCTCACCCAAATGCTCTACCACTAAGGTATACCATAGTCTGTGATTTTTCTTTTATATGTGTAAGCTTTTAAGTGTATTAAGTTACTTCAGCTTCTGTGCTGTAAATACTTATCCTTTATAGCACAAGTTTCAGGATGATAGCCTACAGGCCATATCATAAGCAAACATATGTGTTCTGTTGGGCACTATAGTTCCTAAAATTTTGAATTAAAAAACTTCAGTTGTCAGTATTCAGCAATCTGAATATTTCCTATTTTAAATATTTTAGATTTCTATCATGCACTGGTGGCTCGTGCTTGTTATGCTAGCTCCTCAAAAAGCTGAGATCCTGAGCATCATCATGTGAAGCCAACCTGGATAAGACAGACCATGACACCTTTATCTCTAATTAACTAGCAAAAAGCCAAAAGTAGAGCTGTAAGTCTAAAGTAGAAGAGCACCAACCTTGTATGGAAAAGCTCAGTGACAACACCCAAGCCCTGAGTGCAAGTCAGTACTAGTACTGACACACAAAAAAGTAGATTTCCTGCTCTATTTATAAAAAAAAACATCAGAAGACTTGCTCACACTGGATCTACATTCTCATTTTGCTATATCCAACAAGAACTGTTCCCCTTAAAATGAACATAAATTATCAGTTTCTACACATACATCCTCTCCGATCCCATGCTGTACAAGTGATAAAGTTATAGCTTCTAAAAAGACCTCTAATCTGCCTCTCCAGCATATCTTACACCATCTTACAAAGACGATATCCTCACATCCTACACAATTCACTGTCACTTTACACATCTCTGTGCACAGGCTAGTTTCTTTGCTAGGAAAGCCCCCCACTTTAAAAACTGATTAATTTTTCAAGAATCCCCTCACTTGTTTTATGATATGGCTCCACAACACTCCAAATTTGTTTTTCTTTTATGCCGTCATTTGCTACCGAACAGACCTTACCACATTGTATTTCAAATGTTTCACGTAGGATCCTTTATGCTAAACTGAGTTTCTTAATGGCAAGAACTATTATTTTTCCATTTTATTGGCCCTACTACCTAGCACAACACCTATCACACAGTAGGCACAAAAATGATTTGTTAAATGAAAAGATCATTAATTTGATCACAATAACCTACATATTTCTCATTTTATTTTTTTATTATTGAGGTAATGTATAGAGGGGTTACAGTTACATTTACCAGACAGTGGGTGTATTATTTCTTGCACATTGATACCCATTTCTTGTGTTTTTGTCCCCACTTCCCTCCCCTAACCTACATATTTTTGTTGTTGTTGTTGGTCGTGGGGCTTGAACTCACGGCCTAGGCCCTGTCCCTTTTGCTCAAGGATAGCACTCTACCATTTTGAGCCACTCACAGCACCACTTCTGGTTTTCTGGTGGTTAATTGGAGATAAGAATCTCTCTGGTTTGGAACTGTGATCCTCAGATCTCACCCTCCTGAGTAGCTAGAGTTACATGCATGAGACACTGTCACCCTGCTACATTTCTTTAAGGAAATGGACCAGTAAATGCCTGTCAGTACCACTAATAAACCGTCTTCTGGGTATCTAGCTGTGTAACATATTATGGAAAAATAAAGACTTTGAACCAAATGAAAGGACTAGAGATGTAGCTCAAGTGATAAGGTGCTTGCCTAGTATGTGTAAAGCCTTGGGTTCAAATCCCAGAGAACACTGCAAAAAATGGTACAATTTCTTCTTCATTTATACAATCATAATATTAGCAGATAATTCAGAAATGTAAGCAATCTACAAATTCAGATATGTCCTGTTTACAGTATATCATTGGTATTTCCTTTTTTTTTTGCCAGTCCTGGGCTTGAGCTCAGGGCCTGAACACTGTCCTTGGACTTTCTCAAGGCTAGAACTCTACCACTTGAGCCTCAGCACCACTTCCGGCTTTTTCTATATATGTGGTACCAAGGAATCGAACCCGGGTCTTTGTGCATGCTAGGCAAGCACTTTAACCACTAGGCCAAATTCCCGGCCGGCATTTCCTTTTTTTTTTTTTTGCCAGTCCTGGGCTTCAGCTCAGGGCCTGAGCACTGTCCTTGGACTTTCTCAAGGTTAGAGCTCTACCACTTGAGCCTCAGCACCACTTCTGGCTTTTTTCTATGTATGTGGTACCGAGGAATCGAACCGGGGTCTTCATGCATGCTAGGCAAGCACTTTAACCACTAGGCCAAACTCCTGGCCCCCGGCATTTCCTTTTAATCAATTATCCTTCCCACTTTTATTTTGAATTGACAACCCCTAAATAATAAATGTCCACAATAAGTTAACAAGTCAAGTGTGCAAATGAACACCTGTACTCCCAGCTATATGGGAAGCTGAGGCAGGCAGATCACTTGAGAAAGACCCTGGACTCAAAATTAGCCTATACAACATAGTAAGACCTTATAACAAAAAGGAAAAGTTAGCCAGGCACGCTAAGTCAGGTGGGTCCCGCCTGCATTCCTAGCTGCTCA
The DNA here is from genome assembly GCF_031878675.1 of Megascapheus bottae. NCBI lineage: Eukaryota > Metazoa > Chordata > Mammalia > Rodentia > Geomyidae > Megascapheus > Megascapheus bottae. The sequence goes on from NC_143547.1 coordinate 42,009,059, forward strand.
GCAGGCTGAGATCTGAGGATCTCAGTTCAAAGCCAAACTGGGCCCAAAAGTCCTGCAACACTTCTCTCCAGAAGTGGAGCTGTGTCTCAAGGAGTATGGCAGTAGCCTTGAGCTGAAGAGTTCAGGATCAGTTCCCAGGCCCAGAGTTCAAGCCCCAAGACGACTGACAAAAAAAAAAAAAAAAACAATGAAAAGAAAAGTTAATAGTCCCTGAATACCCACTAACCAAGTAGTGATTTTTCTCTGTCCAATGTACAAAATAATTGGCAGAGGGATGGGAAAAATAACTAGGACACATTTACTGGTAAATAGATAATGAGGAGGGGCTTGTTTTGAGTGTTAGTTCAGTCACTTACCAACTAAGTGGCCATAAGTGTAAGTTCAATCACAGTTCTGACTTTTGCCTGTCTTGCAGATCCTCAGTTTCCACATGTAAAAAATGGGGATGACAATATATATTTTTGTAAGATAACTGTTCTTGAATAGGATACATACGAGAGTTGAAGACTTTACCTTTTAATTCTCTGAACAATGGAGACTATGAAATAAACTGACAATGGGCAGCTTACAGGAGAAAATAAATACAAAATTCATTATGTACATAGAGGTACCACATAAAAGGAAACTGCATGGCAAAGCCCTAGTGAGCTCTAGAAACTTTTTACTTTTTCCATCCTCCTCAAAGGGAAGAGAGGGAGAGAGGAAGGGAGGGAGGGAGGGAGGGAGAGAGAACTAGGAAGAGATGAATGGATCTTCAGAAGAAAAGACAACAGTCTGTGACAAAGTTTATAGATATGGTTCTGAGCTCTAGTCTCCTCTCCTGTGAAAGGAGTTTAGTATTCACTTGTTGATGAGAATCTTAGGAAGGGCATTCATGACAATTGAGTTCCATTTGGAGATTCTGCTTTTCTGTAGAAAATAGAAGCTCAGAGAAAAACCCTTGCTGCATTTACTGGCTGCCAAGTGTCCTGTGTTTGAAGTCCAAAGTGGCATCTTTGGGGTGGCATTTCCTGAACTCCATCAGATGCTATATATCAAAGTGTCTGGCACATAATAAATGAAGTGCAAATGTTAGACCCTGCTATGTAGAAGACTTCTATCAAAGGGAAGATGAGAGGAAAAACACTCAATGGGATTTAAGAACATGGAAGAAATGAAGAGAGGTTATATATTTTGCCCTCACCAAATGCCTATCTCCTTTTAGGTATTGTGTGTGTGTGTGTGAGAGAGAGAGAGAGAGAGAGAGAGAGAGAGAGAGAGAGAGAGAGAGAGAGAGAGAGAGAGAGAGAGAGAGAGAGAGAGAGAGAGAGGGGGGGGGGGGGGAGTTCTAGGAGTTTGAATTCAGGGCCTCTTGCTTTCACTTGGTTTTTCACTTAAGGATGATGCACTACCATTGATCTTCACCTCCAGTTGCATCTTTTGAGTGGTTAATTGTGGTTAAGAATCTCACAGACTGTTCTGCTTAAGCTGGCTTCAAATAGTGATCCTCAGATCTCAGCCTCTTGAGTAGCGAGGATTACAGGCATGAGCAACCAATGTTGACCTCCTTCTTGCACATGTTTAACATATCAGCTAGGACCTACCTTCTCTCACCCCCCTTCCCCTGACTAGTTGACACATATTTCTAGCTTCTTCCTCTCCATTTTCTCTTGGATGGATATTTAATGGACAACTGAAATTCCAAACTGCCCCAAATCACTCCTCCCTCAAAATCTCTTAGTCCTTAAAAATGACCTTTAGGATATGGAAACAAGAGGTTTATCTTTGTGATTGTTGTTCTCAATGTACTATATGCAGTTATTTCTTTTCTCTTTTTTTCCCCTTATGGTTGATCTCATGTGGTTACTGTATCTGACTTTGTTACCTAGTGTATTGTATATACGTTTATCTGTTTATTTGTAACAGGGAAGGGAAGGGGGAAACAAAATGCTTGGGAAGGGTGGGGGAAGGGAAAGGGGACAAAAAATGAGAAGGGGTATCAGTGTGCGAGAAGTAATGCACCCACTACCTGACCAATGTAACTGTAACCCCTCTATACATTACCCCGACAATATTTTTTTAATGAACTTAGTCTTTTCCATCTCAGCAAATGGCAACTCTATCTTCTCATTGCTTAGGCCAAAAACCTTGAGGTCATCTTGAAAGATTTTTTGAAAACCCCCATTCTACTCAGTTGTGAATGAAGTCAACTTTGCTTTTGAAGTATAGCTAGAACCTGATCACATTTTTATCACCTCCCTATAACCACCCTAAGACCACGTCTAAGACGTGATGCTCTGTCAGTTTAATTGCTATAGTCTTTTGCCAGGATTCCCTACTTTTGTCTTTCCCATTCTATAGTTTATGCTCTACATGGCCATCAGAAACATTCTGCTAAAATATAGTCAGAAGCTGTCCCACCTTTGCTTCAAATCCTCCCACAGGTCCCCTTTTCTCTTAGAATCTTTATCTTGGTCTACAAGTCCCTAACTCATCTGAATGTTTACCACTTTTCTGGACTCCTTTCATACCACTAATCTTGTTCATTCTGCTCCTGACCATTTGACATTTTGCTGGGTTCATGAACTTGGAAAACACGCTCCCGCTTAATGGACCCTTCCACCTGTACTTGCCTCATTCCTGGAATGTTCTTCTCACAGATGTTTGACCTTACTTGCTGCAAGTCTCTTCTTTGATACTGCCTAATAAGAAAGTCTTTCCTTAAAAAATGGAAGGAGGGGGCCCGGTAGTTTGGCCTAGTCCTAGAGTGCTTGCCTAGCATGCACGAAGACACTGGTTCAATTCCTCAGTACCACATACATAGAAAAAAGCCAGAAGTGGTGCTGATGCTCAAGAGGTAGAGCTCTAGCCTTGAGAAAGTTCAAGTACAGGGCTCAGGCCCTGAGCTTAAGCCCAGGAATGGCAAAAAAAATACTCTGCAAAAAATGGAAGGAGGAACCGGTCATAGTGGCTTGTGCCTATAATCCTAGCTACTCAGGAGGCTGAGATCTGAGGATCACAGTTCAAAGCCAGCCTGGGCACAAAAGACCATTAGACTCTTATCTCCAACTAACCACCAGAAAACTGGAAGTGGAGCTATGGCTCAAGGGGTCAGGCTGTAGTCTTGAGCTGAAGAGCTCAGGGACAACACCCTGACCCAGAGTTCAAGCCCCACGACCGACAAAGTAAATGGATTGAGAGCCAGGAGTGTGGTCTATTGGTAGAGTGCTCACCAAACATGTATGAAGCCCTGGATTCAATTCCTTAGTATCAGCTCTAGCCTTGAGAAAGCCCAAGGACAGTGCCCAGGCTCTGAGTTTAAGCCCTAGGACTGGCAAAAAATGGATGGAACTGGAGATGATCATATTTTTGAGTGAGATAAGCTGAGTTTAAAAATCCAGATACTGCATGTTTTTTTCATATGTGGAACCTAAGGTGAAATGATAGTGGTTGTGGTGGTGGTTGAGGTGGTGGTGGTGATGAAGATGATGACGTGACATGAGCATAGAAGAGAGATTCGGGGGATTTGTAGGAGGGAAAAAGTAGAGGGCCTAGGGCATAAATAGGATTAAATTGTGTGTGTGTGTGTGTGTGTGTGTGTGTGTGTGTGTGACAGAGGTGGGGAAGGGAGGGAGAAAGAGAGAGAGAGAGAGAGAGAGAGAGAGAGAGAGAGAGAGAGAGAGAGAGAGAGAGAGAGAGAGACCCACTAAAGAATCATTGAAAAACAAGAAGAGGGAAGATTAAGAAATACAATTGAGGACTCAATTTGTTCAACCTACTACATCTATGGGACTATCACAATGAAACGTACTTGTACAACTAACATGTGCTAATTTAAAAAAGAAGGGAAAAAAGTAAGATTCCTTAACCAGTTTTCCATTGTTCTGGCCCCTCACTTCACCATGTTAGCACCTATCAGCATTTGACATGTGGAATATTCATTTATTGTAAGGTTTCTTTAAAACCACAATTAAATATTAGTTCCTTGAGAGCAGAGGATGCCCTAGGGTCTTTTTTCCCACTAATTTTTCTATGAGACCCAGAATAGTGAAATTAGGAAGCTTTCAGTGAACCTCTGATGATGGAATGAGTGAATAAGGAAGGAGAAAGAAGATTGGTTAGAAAGGCAAGAGCAAGTCAGAAAGGGACAGTTGACATTGTACTTGGCATCTTCCCCAGGAAAGAGATGCATAAAGTTATGCAGAAAATGAGAAAAGAGGAAATGAAGAAGAGGAATGTGGGCTAAACATTCATGTCCTTTGTCACTAACTTCAATATGAGTTTAGTATTATCCACATTTTACCTGCAATGAAACCAAGGCTCAGAGTGCTTGAATGGCTGGCTCAAATTCACATAGCTACTAAGTAGTACCATATCAACTTGAATCTGAATCTAACTGGCCCTGAATTCACTCTTATCTAAAACTTAACCTTCCAGCTGCTAACTAAAATATCTATAATGCTGATTCATAGAGCTTGACAGGCAGAGATTGTAAAAAGTTCAGTGGCAAGTTGATAATTTTGCTGGAATTCACAGCATCTCTATCCTGCTACTCCAAAGTCCAAAGCCAGTGTGCACACAACCATTCGATGAATTAAGTAGGCAATTCCTGTAGCATAAGCTTGAATCACGTCCTTTTGACCACAGACCAGTAGCCTGACTCCTTAGCCAGACATTTGACAAGGTCCTCTAGTCTGACTCTGAGCAGCTTTTTCAGCTGTGCTATTAGACCTCTGTAAGCAGATGCCTCTGGGGCATTCACTACTCAGGAACCAGGGCCTACAGCCTCAGCCTTCTGCAAACTTGACTATTGTTTCCTTGGTAACTTTCATTTTCTTCCTCTCTTTCCTGTCTCTCCCTCCTTGCCTATTTGAAAGAAGTATTCTCTCTCTCTCTCTCTCTCTCTCTCTCTCTCTCTCTATATATATATATATATATATATATATATATATATATATATATATATATATGTTTGTACACACACACATACACACATACGGACTCACACAAACTATGTGTTTTCTTTTTTTTTTTTTGCCAGTCCTGGGCTTGAGCTCAGGGCCTGAGCAATGTCCTTGGACTTTCTCAAGGCTAGAGCTCTACCATTTGAGCCTCAGCACCACTTCCGGCTTTTTTCTATGTATATGGTACCAAGGAATCGAACCCGGGTCTTCACGCATGCTAGGCAAGCACTTTAACCACTAGGCAAAACTCCCGGCCCAGACTATGTGTTTACTAGTACTGAGGCTTGAACTCAGGGCTCCCCACTTTCCCTTGACTTTTCTCTCATTGCTAGTACTCTACCACTTGAGCTATACCTCCACTCTTCGCTTTTGCTAGTTAACTAAGAATAAGACTCCTTGGGATTTGTCTTCCTTGGGATTGGTTTGAATCATGATCCTCAGATCTCAATCCTCCTGAGTACCTAGGATTACAATCTTGAGCCACCAACACACACACACACACACACACACACACACACACACACACACACACACGCGCGCGCGCACACACACACACACACACATGTCCTGAGGCTTGACTTTAGGGCTAAGGTGCTGTCCCTGAGATATTTTTTCAAGGATAGCTCTTTACCACTTGCCCACAGGTTCATTTCCGGCTGTGTGTTTGTGTGGGTGTGGGTGTGTGGGTGTGTGTTTAATTGGAGATAAGAGTCTCACAGACATTCTTGTGTGGTCAAGCTTTGAATCATGATCCTTAGATCTTAACCTCTTGAGTAGCAAGGGTTAAGGGTATGAGCTACCAGCACCCTACTCTTTTTATATTTTTAATAAGTTTTATTTTAATTGTGTGTATTCATGTAGTATGATTGTGTGATTGAGAATTCCACACTTGTATGCAAGGTGTAATGACGCTATAGGATAATTAGCATTTCCAGCTTCTTAAGCTTTCTCCAAAGTCTAAATCCTCACACCAACTATCCCCAAGCTGTCCTCAGGCCACCCTGCCAGGACAGCTCATCTGGCACTCATAGCATACTAATTTGTGACCATTCTCTGTGAGTGTCATTTCCTCAGCTTACCCAGCCTTCTTTGAAGGACAGGACCCTGTTTTAGCCCTCACAGAGCTTACCTCAAGCTGAGGCTTACCAAATCTTTGTTAATGGATTAAACACTGTGCACAGCTGAATTTTAAGCAGGATTTTGAAGGCAGAAGGGGTCTGGGTTTGACAGAGAGAAGACAGCTGCTCTAGGTGGATGGCTCAGGAAAGTAAAATGCAGAACACATTTATATAGGCAAGGCTGCCAGGAGTATTTAGAAACCTTAAAAAAAAAAAAAAGGAAAAGAAAAACACTGACAAAGGGGCAAAAACACAGCAGCCCTCTTCCTTGTTGTAGGACATGACGGTAGCCATGACAGGCATGGAAATGTTTGCAGAAACCCACGCAGTAATGAAAAGCGAGCAGGAGTATGGAATATTCATTTTGCAATACAGTCTTTGGCTAGTCAAGGGTGGGTGAACATATGGGGAAGCTCTCACTTCATGAGAGGAATTTTTTCATTCAAAAATAGAAAACCTTGTTGTTGGCAGAATGTCATTTGCATCTGTGTCCCCTGCAATGCATGTCAGCTTTAGTGTTTGGGCCACCAAGTAGTCTGGAAACACATACTACTTATTACATACAGCCATGCTACAGCTTACATCAGGCCCACAGTGAAATTGTCTCAAAATCACAGATTCTGTTTCAGTGGAGCAGTTGACCTTAAGAGAATATTTGGCAGTGTTTGTTTAGTTTCAAATTCTTCCATCAGCTGAACAAACCACTGTGTTAGGTAGAGAGGCCCTTGAGCCTCAATTAACAAAAGAAACTGAAACTCAGTGTAGAATGACTTACCTAAGGTCACACGGTCTCTATTTCACTGTTTGCCTGAGTTTCATTTTCTTACTAAAACTGTGATATTTAGTCATCACATTTATGTTTGCCTAGTTGATTTGGCCAAAGAGAGTATTTACTATGCCTACAAGCTTGGCCATAAGAAATAGAGAACATATCCCAAGGATCGGAGCCCTGAAAGATCAAGCACTCTCTAGGAAATGATCTTAGGTCTCGAAAGAGAGCACAAAAGAATCTCTAATTCTCCATCTAGGTTATAATAGCTGACTACTGATTTCATTTTTTTTTCCTTTCCTTTTCTTTTTGCCAGACCTGGGGCTTGATCTCAAGGCCTGTGCACTGTCCTTGGGCTTTCTCAAGACTGGAACTCTACCCCTTGAGCCACAGCATCACTTGTGGCTTTCTGTATGTATGTGGTACCAAGGAATCGAACCCACGTCTTTGTGCATGTAAGGCAAGCACTCTGCCACTAGGCCAAACTTGCCTCTCCAATAACTGACTGAGGTTGTTGGGACTCTGTCTCTTCTCATCACACAATGCCCCCTCCATAGAGGTGGGGAGGGGGTGAAGGGACCTACTGAAAATTTCCAGCACATTCTCCAGCCTGTAATCTTAATCTAATGTGAAAGCCCACTTCCTTCACTCCTAACCCTGAAGTGTCAGACATTTTAGTTCTGGCTTGCAGGCCATACCTGGCCAAGCCCTTAACCGACACAATTGTTTCCCAGAACCAAGCCATTTTAGGCCATTACCAGGACCTCTTAAGGCAAGTTCTGAAACTGCCACCACCTAGGACCCTACTTAATTAAGTCCCTCTACCCCTGTCCCCATTATACCACCTGTGCCCTGACTCTACTCAGGTCACCATGGCCTCCCTCTTGAACTTTCATTAAAGTTCTTGTCCGTTGAGGTCAGTGTGCCTGTCTACCTTCATTCCTATCAGCTTTCAAATCAGTCTCTTTCTCTAATATTGTGAATTGAGTTTTTAGTTTTGGTTTAGTTTTTTTGTTGTTGTTTTGTTTTGTTTTTGGATTTTGGATTTTCTCAGTCATGGAACTTGAACTCAGAGTCTGGTCATTTTCCCTGACCTTTTTTGCTCAAGGCTAGCATTCTACCCCTTTGAAACACAACTATACATCCAGCTTTCTAGTGGTTTATTGGAAGTAAGAGTCTCATGGACTTTCCTACCTGGGCGGGCTTCAAACTATGATCCTCAGATCTCAGCTCCCTAGTTGCTAATGTTACAGATGTGAGCCACCAGCTCCTGGCTGGATTGGGGATTTTGCCCATCATATGCATCCAGTAAGTGTTCATAGAGCAGCACATGTGAATCAGGTGCCAGGGTAAGCACTGAAGACAAAACAAATTGCTAATACAATGTACATCTTTTCAAAAAGAACTTGGCAAATTCAGTATCACAGACAGGCTGGATCCCTCCTCCCACTAGATTACTGAGTTAAGTAAACTCACAGCTCAGTCTTTGAAGTTAAAAAGGGCCAGATTCTACCAGTTTTATGACCACACAATTTTGGATAAAAGATGAAAATCATCCCAGTTCAAAGGCTTTCCTGAAAAATCTTGAGAAAACTAGTAGTCCTAGGCTAAGATAGGCTTCCTATCTGCTGAATAAGAGCTCAGGAAAGGATGCAACCAGGTAAGAGTATGGCCACTGGAAAGAGAAATTGCAGAAGCCCAGGTCCAAGGTGACTAGCCATTGTCTAGACATAAGCTCTTAATTGAATGTGAGTCTTAAGGCATCACTATCTAATCCTTTATATATACATATGCAATCTACTATTTATAAATGTTACACTCTTTAATAATATAGTGTAATATATTAAATATTTATATCATAAATGTAGAAATGATAGGTAAGAGATTATATAAGGGGACTTTTAAAATGTAAAATAACCTGTAATCCTAGCTACTCAGGAGGTTGAAATCTGAGGATCACAATTTGAAGTCAGCCTGGGCAGGAAACTCTATGAGACTTTTTTGGGGGCATTTGTGGGGCTTGAATTCAGAGTCTGGGCACTTTTCCTGAGCTTTTTCACTCAAGACTAGCACGCTCTCACTTTGAGACACAGCATCACTTCTGATATATTCTGGTGGTTAATTGAGGGTAAAAGTCTCACAGACTTTCCTGCCTGGTTTGGCTTTGAACCATGATCCTCAGATCTCAGATTTCTGAGGAGTTAGAATTTCAGGCATAAGCCACTGACACCTGGCTAGACTCTTATCTCCAATTAACCACCACCAAAAAAGGCCAGAAATGGAGCTGTGGCTCTATTGGTAGAGTGCTAAACTTGAGCCAAAAAGCTCAGGGACACCATCTAGGCCCTGATTTCAGGCCAACAAATATGAAAAATATATTATACAAATATAAAATGTTAACAAGTAGCTTTTTATTGACTATGCACTAAGAACCAAGCAGTATAAAATTTTAAGTTAAATCTATGGCATTTGATCTTCAAAAACTACCTCAATGGTAAATTGCTCATCTTTCTATATATTAAGAGACAAGTTGAGAGAAAAGTGAAGTAATTACTCAGTAAATAGTGGTGCCATAATTCAAATCAAATCTTTCCTGATTGAAAACCCTATATTCTTTCAATTATGTTGTAATAGACTGGCTTAGTTTGCACTTTCAAAAAAATCAAGGACCATGTCAGACACTAGTGTTTCTCCATCACAATGCTATACAACCTTTTAGGAGCCTGAGATCTGAGGATCAGTTCAGTTTGAAGCCAATCCAGGCAATAATGTTCATAAGACTCTTATCTGTACTTAAACATGTTTAAGTTGTAAGGTGTTAGGTGGCAATATCATTTCCTGATTGCAATGAGATCTTAACAATTTTTTGAGAAATGGAACTAGACTAAATTATACCTGTAAAATTACAAATTTAAGTAAGAAAATTCTAGCAGCAAAAATTAGTAGCCCCAAGAGATGAGATGGAACAAAGCCAAGAAGAAACGGGGTGGGGGGGGGTGACCAAACAGGCTTGCAAATTGTTACCACAAAACAATAGACTTGATAGGGGCTCAGTGGTTGAGTGCTTTCTTAGCATGTGTGAAGCACTGAGATCTATTCCCAGCACACAGAGGAGAAGAAGGAATTGTCTTGGTAAAAGCTTCTCAGAAGGCCTTGTATTGATCCTTTTATTTGTCCATTTGTTAACTCATTCATTTAGCCATCCGCAGTTCAAAGAATTTTTGCCTACACTCTATAGGCACTTCCAGCTCTCAAAACTATGAACTTTGTGAATTAATGGGCAAATACCCAAGAAGCCAAATCCGGCATGCCATCAACCCACACAGTCCTGACCATCTTCACCCTTCTTTTCATATGCGTTCACTTCAGTCAATTTAGGAATTTTGTTTTGCCTGTGGGAAACTAGATTCAATTAATACTGGGAATACAGGCTTTGTTGCTTGTAAAGTTCCTCCCAGCAATGGCTGCTGAAGAAGCGCCTTCCACAAACTGGCTACATTGCAAAGATACTGGAAGCTAAACTGTACCTAGCAACCGAAAACAGGAACCAAATGGAGACACTAAACGCATGCCTGAGGGAAAGAAGCTGCCCTTAGGAATGTGCCAAGCTATTTGGGAAATGAGATTGGCTGCTTAGAGGGAAATGGTTGGCAGCCCAGACATGTTACATGACCTAAGTGTCATCTCTGCTCACTAGAACTGTGCAAGACTAAGTTTGATGCTCTGAGTATAGCAGAATTGTGCTTCATTGAACTGTTAGATTCAAAATTGTATAACAGTTTTTTTCTCTTATCTTTTGTAACTGACTAAAGGGGTCAGAACCAGAAGACCCTTTGGAGACCAGCTAGTCCAACACAACTGCTTTTTTGTTTGTTCCTTTGTTTTTGTCAGTCTTGGGGCTTGAACCCTGGGCCTGGGCACTGTCCCTAAGTTCTTCAAGGATCTACCACTTGAGTCACAGTACCACTTCTGGTTTTCTGGTAGTTAATTGGAGATAAGACTCTCATTGGTCTTTGAACCACGATCCTCAGATCTCAGCCTCTAGAGTAGCTAGAATTATAGGCGTGAGTCACCAGCACCCAGCTTCAACACAACTGTTTTTTTTTCTTTAAGAAGAAATTGGGTACTGAAAGGCCAAGAATTATGCCATTGAGGAGTAAGCTAGACTGGAACCAACTGCTTCTCTGTCTTCTACCACTCAAGGCACTAGTTTATGTATCTGTACTGGGAAATCTTGAAGTTGTGTTTTGTTTGTTTGTTTTTGTCAGACGTGGGGCTTGAACTCTGGGTCTGAGTGATATCCCTGAGCTCTTCAGCTCAAAGCTAGCACTATACCATGTTGAGCCACAGCACCACTTCCAATTTTCTGGTGGTTCATTGGAGATAAGAGTCTCATGGACTTTCCTGCCTGGGCTGGCATTTAACCATGATCCTCAGATCTCAGCCTCCCAGTAGCTAGGATTTTAGGCATGAGCCACCAGTGCCTGTCTCTTGAAGTATTTTTAAAAGATGAAATTCTTTTGCTTCCCCCTCCCCTCTCTCTCTGCGTCAGTATGCCAGTACTAGGGCCTGGGCGATGCCCCTTAGCATTTGATCTACAGCTCTCCGTTTTGCTGGTTAATGGAGAATAAGAGTCTCCTGGGCACTCCTGTCTAGGCTGGCTTTGAACCATGATCCTCAGATTTCAGCCTCCTGATTAGCTAGGATTACTGGAATGAGCCACTAGTACTTGGCTGAATGTACTTTCATTGTTTTAAATTTTGAGTTGGAAATGAAGTTTGTAGAGAAAATGGTTTCCTCATAAAACTTCAGTTTGGGAAAGGTCAACATACACTGGCACATTACTATTTGACTTATGAAAAGCTATGACCTCTAAAAGGTATGATCAGACCTTTCTGGATGGGTCCAGGAGATTCTTTTTCCAGTTTCTATTGGGACAAAAAACTTGCTGTCAAAGTAAATTGCTTCTTCCAAAAATGTCTTTGGGGGAAGCCGAAGAACAGAATTCTGAGAACTGGCTACAGGAAGCATTAGTCCAAGTTTGAGCTTATATAGTTGTCATTTTGAATTCTTTTAAAGCATCAGTTAAGTTAAAAATGCTTTCAATCCAGATAAATGGTCCTTAAGATAGGATCACTGGGCCTGCAAGCCCCACAGTCAGGCATAAAGAGCATGTTTTTAAAGGCAAAATCATTCTCTTATGTGAACACAAGAAGACGTATAAATTTTAACTTATTTATTCCTGAGGGACATAAGACGGTGCAACAAGTTCAAAGCAGAACTGGTAGTGGTAGTTCATGTCTGTAATGTTAGTTACTTAGAAGAATAAGATCAAATAGTATGTAGTTTGCGGAGATGGGCAAATGATTTGTGAGATACAATTTAACTAATAAAAGCCATAGACGGTCATGTACACCTGTCATCTCAGCTAAGACAGGAAGTGTAAATAGGGAAATTATGGTACAGGATGGTTGGTACAAAAAGGGAGTCCTTATTTAAAAAAATAATGAGTGCAAAAAGGACTAGATGTGTGGTTCAAGTGACAGAGGACTTGCCTGTCTGGAGCTAGAGTTCAAACTCCAATACTGCAAAAAAAAATCTTAATTAGAAATACTGGAGTGAAGTTTCAAATAGATACAAATCTGGTCAATATCCATGAGAGAATAATCATTGGCATTACACCAGACAGAATTCCTTTGTATTTCTATTTCTATGAATAAAAGCATGTTGAATTCGTTTCTGTGTGCTACGACTTCTGTATTATTAAAGAGTTCAAAGCCAATGAAATGCACAGTTCAGAAAAGTTCAAAGAATGCACCAAATCAAAATATCCAGTAATCTTTTTGTCCATTCTGTCTTTCACAATTTTCTTTGACACTGGAAAGAACTGTTGTAATCAGACCTGCTTTTAGGTCAGCAGGCCCCATAGCCCTTGGGGCCCAGGTTAGGAAGACTGCCTAAGGATTGGCCTAAGTAAACTGCTGCAAGTGTAATTTGACACTTAAAAGAGAATTAGTAATGCCCAAGACAGATTAAGAAACTGAGGGTGGCTTTTCCAAAGCCTCAGGAGCTAGGAAATCTGACAAGTGGAGAGATCCACCCATGAGACTGAAAGCAGCTGGTGATGGCCTGAGACGTTCTGCATAAAGAAAAACACATGTCTCCCTTTATTACTCTATCTTCCAGAGCACAGCTCAGGACATCTGGTTGAAATACAACACCTTGATTCTTGCCTGGCAACAAAGTACAAGTAAATACAATCCCTAAAAACGGGCTCACTGGGAAACTGCAGGAACACATTAGGGAGGATTGTGAAGAATTCTGCCAATTTTTCTAGCACTTCACATATTGTGTAACTGATTTTTGATTAAGTGCCTATATACCTTCGTGGTTTATTTATATCTGAAAAACACTAGAGGCCCAGAAATAAAAAAAACAAGCCAGAGGGTTTTCATTGATGCTTTCTCTCCATTCTCTATCTATACTTGTAACTCACCAGGTTCCCTTGTTGCTCAGCCCTTCACTGACCAGCTTAGCCATACCTGCCATATGGTACAGAAGAGCAACATGGGACAGGGAGCAATCTGAATCCTTCCATTGTGTCCCTCCTTTCCTTCACCTGCTTTCTAGTAACAACTCACTCTATTAGGCAGAAGGAAAAGGCATGAGAAAAACAATTACACACACACTCTCACACATATACACACATGCACACACAAACATTTGTTTGGTTAGTTTGAGCCCTCATGCCTATGATCCTACTTAAGCAAGAGGTTGAGATATGAGGATCAAGGTTCAAAGCCAGCCGGGGCACAAAAGGACCTGAGACTCTTATCTCCAAATAACCTTTAGAAAACCGGAAGTGGGGCTTGGATAAAGGGGAGGGTGGTAGCCTTGAGCTGAAGAGCTCAGGGACAGGGCTCAGGCCAAGTTCAAGCACCACAACACCCCCCCAAAAAAAACCAACCAAACAAACAAAAAAAGCTCAGGGTCTCATATTCTCACTTACTTGACTATACTTGCTTTTATCATTTGAGTCATGCCACCAATCTGGGTTTTTGGTGTTTAATTGGACATGGTGTCTACAAACTTTTCTGCCAGAGCTGGCTTCAAAGCATAGATCTCAACACCCTGAGAAGCTATAAAAACTGTGAGCCACAGGCACCCAGCCATATGCACACACATGTGTACATGCATGCGTGTGTGTGTGTGTGTGTGTGTGTGTGTGTGTGTGTGTCTGTATGAATGTTAATTGGAGATAAGGGCCTCATGGACTTTCCTACCCAGGCTGGGTTCAAACTGAGATCCAAATATATCAGTTTCCTATGTAGCTAAGGCTAGGGTATGAGTGATGACAATTTAGCCACATTTAAGTTGTGTGTGTGTGTGTGTGTGTGTGTGTGTGTGTGTGTGTGTGTGTGTTTAAAGTCAGGGTCTGGGCACTGTTCCCAAGCTATTTTACTCAATGATAGCGTTCTATTAGTTGAGCCACAGCTCAACTTCCTGTTTTATGGTGGCTAATTGGAGACAAGAGTCTCACAGATTTTTTTGCCTGGGCTGGCTTTAAACTGCAATCCTCAAATCTCAGCTCCTAAGTAGCTAGGATTACAGGCTTGAACCACAGGTGGCTGACCAGATAAGGGTTCCATTAAGGAAATGCAAATCAAAACAATATTGGATGTTCACCTCACCCCAATTAGAATGGCCCTTATCAAGAAAATAAACAATAACAGATGTTGGCCAGAACACAGTCAAAACTGAACCCTAGTACACTGTTGGTGGGAATGTAAACTTGTTTAACCACTCGGGAAAGCAATACAGAGATGTCTCAAAAAATTAAAGATAGAACTAATCTAGGTCTCAGCAATTTCATTCTTGAGCATTTATCCAAAAATATTACAATGTTCATTGTAGCACTATTCACCATAGTCAATGTATGGAATTAGCCCATATGCCCTTCAGTGGGCAAATGGACCAAGAGAATGTGGTTTATGTGAACAATGTAATTTTCCTCATTTATTAGAAAGAATGGTATTGTACCATTTGTAAAGAAATGGAAGGACCTGGAAAAGAAATTCTGTTAAGTGAAGTAAATCAGGCCCAGAGGAAGAAAGGATTCATGTTTTCCTTTATATGTGGAAGCTAGAATTAACTTAAATATGTTGGTTGGTATGCAGGCATATGCAAATGTATTAACTGAAGTATGGTAAATTGAAGGGAGAACTCAAATAGTGTAATTCCTTAGAAAGGCAAAGTCAAAATTCAGCAATATTAAGCACTGGGAAGCAGGAATTTGAAAGAAGTGGGGTGGGGACAATGGAAAAGAGGTGGGCAAATGAAGAAGAGAAGAGGGGAAGAATGTAGTCAAGAATTCAATACATATCCTATGTATTAAAAAGAGCAGGACTGGGAGTGTAGCCTAGTGGTAGGAGTGCTTGCTTACCTTGCATGAAGCCCTGGGTTGAATTCCTTGGTACCACATACACAGAAAGAACCAAAAGGGGTGCCATAGTTCAAGTAGTTCAAGTGTTAGCCTTGAGCAAAAAAAGTGTCCAAGGACCTTGTCCAGACCTTGTCCAGTTCAACCCCAGGACTGGCCAAAAGAGAGGGGGGGAGGGAGGGAGGTGGGAGGGAGAGAGAGGGGGGGAGAGAGTGAGGGAGACAGACACAGACAGAGAGACAGAGAGAGAGGGAGGGAGGGAGGAGAGAGAGGAAGGAAAGGGATGGGTAGAGGATAGATGGGTGAGAATTTTGGAAAGTGTGACATTAATCAAGATGCACTGTATTCGTAAACTGCTTTGTTAAATGACAATTCATTCGTACACCTATTTAAATATAATTTTTAAATGTTAAAAAAATTGAACTACTTGTCAGGAGTTAGCAATCTGAATCCCAAATCTAAGATTTTTCTGTTTCTTAAATGTGAATGGACACATTCAAACCATGCTGATACTTAAGAATAATAAAGAGCTGGGTGCTAGTGACTCATGCCTGTAATCCTAGCTACTCAGGAGACTGAGGTTGGAGGCTCACAGTTCAAAGCCAGGCTGGGAAGGAAAATCCATGAGACTAATCTCCAATTAACCACCAGAAAACTGGAAGTGGCCCTGTGGGTCAAAATAATAGAGCACTAACCTTGAGAAGAAGAGCTCAAGATAGTCCCCAGGCCCAAAGTTCAAGCCCCATGACTGACCAAAAAGGAGAGAAATAGAGAAAGAGATACAAGACTCTACTTATCAATCTAGATTTAAAAAATCAAGCACATGTTGGTTTCATTTGTGGGAAAGGATGGAAATAAAAGCTCATACTATTCCAGTAAGCAGAATAAATGAAAACAATTATTTTGAAGGGTAATTTGGCAATATATATCAGAGGTCCTAAAATTATTTGTGCCAAATTCTACTCCTAGAATTTTATTATTAAGATTACCATTCAAAGAATGCATGCATGCGTGTGTGTGCGTGCCCATGCACACCCACCCACCAAATTTCATACAGTATAGGCAATAAAATTATAATCCTACTGGGTATCATGGTACCTGCCAACAATTCTAGCACTCTACAGATGAAGGCAGGATGATTGAAAGTTCAAGTCCAGCAAGATCTTGTCTTAAAATGACTTTGTAATTCTGAGGGTTGCAATGGTCAGTCACAATGATGTTGTACAGATAAATAGAACCCACAATTGTATGTACATTTTCCTTGTAGCTCTATTAAAAACAGTATTTCTACATAAAGATTATAAAACATATATGTGAAAACAATCATGTGGCATAGGGGGCATGAAATTACCGATAAAAATAGCACCCCTTTTGTTGCATTTCATGGGGTAGAGATACTAAAATAAAAATAATAAAATAGAGCAAATAAATGAGCAAAATGAGTGCTGGCCTAACACCCAGGATACTAATATTAGAGTCTCTCTCTGCTTAGGCTGCCCTTCCACATCTACCAAGTCCTGCCATCTGCTTCTAATCCTGGAGGAGGGAAAGGGAGAAAAAGGGAGTGTTGCTAAAGAAGAGGTACCCAGGAAAATGTGTTTGAGAAAACCAGGAGACTTGTTGCTACTGAATGGCTCTGCTTATTATACTGAAGAAGTTGGGCATTTCAAAGGACTAGGAGCCCCTCTGAGTCTCTATTTAAATTTATTTAACAATAGAAAAACATTTGCTTTTAGTAGCTGTGAAAATAAGTCTTTCTTTTCCAGAGGACATAATAGTTACCTCTAATTTATTTACATGTTCATTTCAATAGATGAGAGAACAGTAATAAAAGACATTTAAAAAATCATAAAATCTACAATTCCATCACATACAGTTTTCCCTTTATGAAGGCTAACTTCAATGAAACATAAATTGTTTTCATGTATTTGCAATTACAGCATACTTTACACAATCTTCTCTGTTGCTAGTATGTCATAAGCATACTTTTCATTTCTGTATTTCCATAGCTGCTTCAACAACGGCATATTCCATGATATTGATCAACTAAGATTTATTTATTATCCATGTGCAAAATAATGGGCATCATTGTGCTATTTCCACACATATATGTGACATATTTAGTTGGGTCACTCCCCAATCCTCCTCCTTTCCCCTTTTCCTGGTCCCTCTCTAATATTCACCCACCTCTTTATGTTTGTTTTTTTTGTATTTATGGCTCTATATTTCTCATATGAAAGAAAACATGAAATAGTTGTATTTCTAGCCGGGTGCGGTGGCTCACACCTGTAATCCTAGCTACTCAGGAGGCTGAGATCTGGGAATCAAGGTTCAAAGCCAGTCTGGGAACAAAAGGATCTGAGACTCTTATCTCCAGATATTCTCTAGAAAACGGGAAGTGGGGCTTGGCTCAAGGGTAGGATGGTAGCCTTGAGCTGAAGAGCTCAGGGACAGCTCCCAGGCATAGTTCAAGCCCCCTGACCCACCAAAAAAAAAGATAAAGAAATAGCTGTATTTCTGAGTTTGCCTTAATTTGCATTTAACATCTTAAGGATCAATTATTAAACTATGTCCCGAATATTGGTCATGCCACATTATTTCCAAAATTTTTGTGTGTGTCACCAGGGTTTGAAACATTCTCTACTACATAAGCCACACCTCCAAGCCTCTATTTTTTTCTAAGCCCCTTTTCATTCTGATGAGAAGGAAATATTTATGAGTATTATCTAGGTAATTTGGGGTAAGAAAGCCTTTCAATTCTTTTTTAAAAGCCTATACTTTCTAGTATTTCACAGAAGAAACTGTTTATTAAATACATGTGAGAGAGACACAGAGAGACTGACTGAGACAGAGATAAAAATAGAAACTGAAAAACAGAGACACCGAGAGAGGCTGAGAGACAGAGATGTTAGAAACAGTCATGAGGGTATTTGAGCCACCAAATGCTGGTGGCTCAAGTCTTTAATTCTTGCTACTTAAGAAGCTGGGATCTGAGAATAGCAGTTCGAAGCCAGCCAAGGAAGGAAAGTCTGTGAAACTCTTTTTTTTCATATATTTTTATTGTAATTAATAGAAGGGTTACATTATATTCGCCAGATAGAAGGTGCATTAATTCACATACATTGATACCCTTTCTCATGTCTTGGTCCCCATTTCCCTCCCCCCACCCCACCCCTTATCTTGTTTTCCCCCCTTCCCTATCCAATTTCAAATAACCAAATACAAATATATCCAATATATCAGATAACAAAGTGAGATACTGTAACAATATAAGATAACCAAGGGACAGCAAAGGAGATGAGAGATAACAAAGTACATTAAGGACAATAATCACTCATTATGTCTCCAATTAACTAACAGAAAACTGGAAGTTGCTCTGTGGCTCAAAGTGGTAGAGCATCAGGCTTGAGTGGAAAAAGCTCAGGGACAGCACCTGGCCCAGAGCTTAAGCCCCATGACCCCTTCACCCCACCACACACACACACACACACACACACACACACACACACACACACACACACACACACACACACACACACACGCAAAGAACAATAGGCAGGCTTCAGCCAGTGTTAGTGACATTGTTGCAGGGTTTTCCTCTTTTTTTATTTTTGGCTAGTCAGGGGCAAGTTCTGCTGATGAGACAAATTTAAAGAAAGAATTTCAACTTGTCTTCTTGGACTGGACACGTTTAGATGCTAACACTAGCTCTAACTAGCCGGATGGATGATGGACCTCTCTTAATCTTAACCCTACATTTGTAAATAAAGAATCGAACTAGACAAAGTTGCAGGTCTTTTCTAGTTCTAATTCAGACACTAGTTAACCACTGAATTGCTCAGTAATTTTATTGGCATTCTGTTTTATTCAATCTAAAAATCTCACTTCCTTGAAGCCCTGATCCACTTCTGTCTCCTTCATTTTCAGGAAATGACCTTGAGACTTGCATATCATCTTCCTGTGGTATGAACACAACTTCCTTTCCTTACCCTATCTTTTTTATTTCCTGTGAAATAACTTTGTCTCACTCCTAATTTTTCAACCCAATGCCTCTTATTTCTAGAGAGACCACTTATTTAAGTATGCCCTATAGACATTCTTAGTTTCTCCCTTTCTTCTGCTCCTTTCCGTGTGTGCACATGCTCAGATATATCTTGTGCTAAATCCCTCCCAACATCAATCTACTACTTCCAAATTTTATTCTTTTTCCTTTTGCCACCAAATTGAAAAATAGCCAGTTCCATTCAGATCTCTATTTTCTCTCCAAAGAGCGGCCTAATGACATTTTTTCTTATAGATTAGTCTCCTCTGATGATCACTTCTTTCAATTTGGCTGGAACCTCTTCTACTCCCAACATTCTGTCTATTCTGAAACACTGAAGAAATAATATGTGTGTTATGTGTGTGCCCAGCAGGAAGAAATACTTCAAAACAATAAAATGATTTATTTAGATGATGAATTTGTATAGGTTAATTTTTTTGTTCTCATTGCCTCAACTGCATTTCAATGCCCCACCCGCAGTCCCTCCACACATTCAACAATGACAGACGAGGGTTTCTCTTAGTCTGTTCAGGTACCTGTAAAAAATACCTTAGAACACAGAAATTTCTAGAGAATGGGAAGACAAGGACCAAGAGAGTAGCTGATTTTGTGTCAGATGAGGGTCCATTATTCACTGATGGTACTTTCTTGTTGCATTCAAAAATAACACGGAGTGCCATGTGCTGGTGGATCATGCCTTTAGTAATCCTAACTGCTCAGGAGCCTGAGAGCTGAGAATAACAGTTCAAAGCTAGCCCAGGCAGGAAAGTCCATGGGATTCACCAAGAAGCTTGAAGTAGAGCTGTGGCTCAAGTAGTAGGGTGCTAAAACTAAGCAAAATAGCTCAGGGACAGTACCCAGGCCCAGCGTTCAAGGCCCAGGACTGCCAAATAAATAAGTGAATGAATAAATAAATAAAAGCAGGAAGGGTGAAGAGGCTCTTTGGGAGTCTTTTTGTAAGGGCTCCACTTTCATGACCTAATTTCCAAAGTCCCTATTTCCCAATACCATTACACTGACAATTGGGTTTCAATCTACAAGAATTGGGAAGAGCAAAACACTAAGGCTGTAGCTTCTTCCTTCTCTCAACTTCAACGTCAACTCCTTCCAGAGACCTCTAAAGTATTATGTCTAAATAAGGGCCATTTATGTTCTTTTCTTTTTGTCTGTAATAGGTCTTGAACTCAGGGCTTGGGCTCTCTCCCTTCGCCTCTTTGTGTTCAATGCTAGTGCTCTACCATTTGAGCCCCAGTGCAACTTGTGACATTTTTGAGTAGTTTACTGGGGATAAAGAGTCTCACAGACTTCCCTGCCTAAACTGACTTCTAACTATGATCCTCAGTTCACAGTATTCTGAGTAACTAACATTACAATTGTGAGCCAACAGCACCTAGCTATGTATCTTTCTTTCTTTCTTTTTTTTTGCAGTCCTGGGTTTGGGCTCATGGCCTGAGCACTGACCTTGGGCTTTCTCAAGGATAGAGCTCTACCACTTGAGCCACACCACCACTTCTGACTTTTTTCTATGTATGTGGTACCCTGGAATTGAACCTAGGTCTTTGTGCATACTAGGCAAACACTCTACCACTAGGCCAAACTCCAGGCCCAGCTATGTTTATTTCTATGATGGCACCCTGTCTATTTAACTTCAGAGAACTTACCAAAATTTGTTTTCTCACTCCTGGGGCTTGAATTCAGGGCCTGGGCACTGTCCTTGGGCTTTGTCAAGGCTAGCACTCTGCCACTCGAGCCACAGCACCACTTTAGGCTTTTTCTGTGTATGTGGTAACGAGGAATCAACCCCCGGGCTTCATACATGCTAGGCAAGCACTCTACCACTAGGCAAAACGCCTGGCCCCACTTATCAAAATTTTAATTACAATTACCCATTTTGGTGAATAATTGGGGATAAGTGCTTCATGAACTTTCCACTAGTGTCTCACACTTTCCAATATTTTAATATTTAATTCTTTTTAGTAGCTATTTTACTAAATTGAACTTTAATTTTTATTTACAGTCCGTTGTAAAAATAATAGATCTCATTTGCTCTTGCTCAGTATTCTCCTTCCATGGCAACCTCTTCAAAAGTGACAATGTAGTATCACAACTGGATATTTACATTGATCTAACACACCAGATTTATTCTAATTTATTTTATGTGCCAGTCCTGAGACAGGAATTCAGGGCCTAGGCACTATTCCTGAGCTTTGTGCTGAAAGCTAGTGCTTTATCATTTAAATCAGAGCTGCATTTCCAGCTTTTTGATGGTTAGCTGAAGGTAAGAATCTCACAGATGTTCCTTTCTGAACTGGCTTTGAACCACATTCCTCAGTCCTCAGCCTCCTGAGTAGCTAAGATTATAGGCTTGTGCTACTGGCACTTGGCTTGTATTTAGTTTTAGAGAATTTTTATCACACATATAGGTTTTTTTTTATCCATCACTAATATGAGGAACAGAATCGCCCCATCACATGGCTCTCATGTTGTCCTTTTAAAACCATACCCAGTACCTTCCCATACTCCTCTCCTATTCAATTTTAACTCCCTGGTAATCCCAATCTGTTATTTTCTATAGTTTTGTTCTTTCCTTTTTGTGGGTCATGGGACTTGGACTCTGGGCCTGGGCACTGTCCCTGAGCTCTTCAGCTCAAGGCTTCCGCCCTACCCCTGGAGCCACGGCACAACTTCCAGTTCTCTGGTAGCTAATTGGAGATAAGAGTCTCACAGTCTTTAGTGCCCAGGCTGGCTTTGAACCGAGATCCTCAAATTTCAGCCTCCTGAGTAGCTACGATTATAGGCATGAGCCACTTGCACTTGGCTAGTTTTGTTCTTTCAAGAATGTTATATACAGGATGGGTATGGTATCTCACAGCTCTAACTCCAACTACACAGGAGGCAGAGATGGAAGGGGGATCAAGGTTCAATACCAGTCCCCAGAAAAAAAAACACAACACAACAAAACAAAAGCCAGTGAGACACTCATCTTAATCCACAACCCAAGTCTGGTGATATAGCCTGTAATCTCACTTATTTGAGAGACCAAAAAAAGAGAGATAAAATATATATGTACACATATATGTTAAATAAGACAACCTTGGTAGAAGGTCCTGAATATTTAACCATGTTATTATATAAACCGTTGATTTAAAGGGCCATGTGGTATTCCATAGTATAGATGTAGCAGTTCGTTTAACCACTCACATGTTTTAGGCTACCTGAATCATAGCCAGGTTATTTTTTTCTGTAATGAATGAAGTGGCTATGAATATTCATATATGTTTTAAGGAGAATATAAATTTCCATTTCTCAGAGTACAATTGCTGAGCCATGCTATAGTTGCAGATTTAATTTTATAAAGAGCTATTTCCAAAATGGTTATGCCACTTTATTTTCCCACCAACCGCACTTGAGTGACCCATTTTTTCTCTACTCTCTAAACAGTACTAGGAGCTGTCAGGAATTTTCCGCTCAGTTATATAGTCATTCAGAATGTAGGGATGGAGTCAGGGCTCAAGTATTAGAGCACCTGCTTAGCAAGTACAAGATCTGAGTTCAAACACCAATGCTGCCCTAAAAAAGCAGGGGTGGTAGTGTGATGATAACTGGGTCAAATTATTTCATTGCCCTACTTGACATGCTTTCATGAGGTCATTTGCCACCTCCATGTCTTCTTGGTCTCTCCATATCTTTTATCCATTTTCTAATTGGATTGTTGAGATTTAAGAGTTCTTTATAAATATTAGATTCAAGTCTTTTTTTTTTGAATATGCAGTCAAGTATTTCCTCTCAGAATATCACTTGTCTTTTCATCCTCTTTTCAATGGAGCAAAAGTTTTGTGATTGTTTCTTTGTTTCAGTTTAGACAGGGACTCATTATGTAGCTCAGGCTGGCATCCACTCAAAATCCCCCTGCCTCTGCCTTCCAAGTGCTAGGATTTACGGGTATGAACTACCATACCTAATTTCAGCAAAGGTTTTAAACTTTTAATAAAGTCTAATTTACCATTTCCTTTTCATTTTATAAGTAGTGGTTTGAATGTAAAGTCTGATGAACTCTTTCTCGTTGTATACCTGAAACATTTTCTCTTACCTGTTACTAAGTTTGTATATGTTAATTTAACTATTACTATCCATCTCCTGTAAATTTTGCACAAGAGTTACACAGGCTACAGAGAGGTTCATTTTCCTGACTATGGATGCTCAGTTATCTCAATACCATTTGTAAAAAAAAAAAAGTCTGTGTTTCTACTGCGGAATCGGTTTTGCACCTTATCAAAAATCATCTAGGTTCATTTGTGGGAGGTTCTTTCTAGATTCTTCATTCTATTCCTTTGATCTGCTTATCATTGTTATTTTTTTGAAAGCTGTTGGGCCTGGGTGCTACCACTGAGCTTTTATGATAAAGTTAGTCCTCCACCAGCTGGAGCCATGGATCAACTTCTGGTTTTTATGTGGTTAAATGGAGATAAGAGTCTTACAAATTTTCCCGCCCAGGCTGGGTTTGAACTGTGATCATCAAATCCCAGTCTCTCGAATAGCTAGCACTACAGACTCTTTTAATAG
This sequence comes from Megascapheus bottae, assembly GCF_031878675.1. Classification (NCBI taxonomy): domain Eukaryota; kingdom Metazoa; phylum Chordata; class Mammalia; order Rodentia; family Geomyidae; genus Megascapheus; species Megascapheus bottae. The sequence goes on from NC_143547.1 coordinate 42,032,934, forward strand.
CACTATTAAAAAAATCTATTTCATTTATCTTTAAGTAGACAAGGATATGTCCAATTAATGGAATATTTCATGTTAGTTTAAGGGAAAAATTTGTTGGAATTCTCAGGAGTTAAAATTTTTATAAAATCTGTACAAAGGAGCTGCCATTCACCAAAGCAATTTATGAATACAGTGCATTTTTATCAGTGTCACACCTTTCAACATTCTCACCCACTCCTCCCAACCCACACCTTCTCTTACTTAATTTTAGGATATGTATTCATTTTTTGCCATTTAACAAAGCAGTTTATATGTACAATGCATTTGATCTGTGTCATCACTACACAATAGTCACACCCCTCATTTACCAACCACTTCCCTTACATTTCTCAATTCTGTGGTATATACAATGAATTCTTGTCTGTCTCCTCCTCTCTTGCCCCTTTCATTCTTCTGCCCCTCTCCTCTTTACCCCACCCTCCTCTCTTGCTAGTATTGACTTCTGGCACTGTTTGATGACTCTAATTATATAGTAATCAGATATGTGTGTGTATAACCAATATGCTTATTGATATTTTGGGTAGACTGCTTATTTCACTTTATTGTTTTCAAGTGTGCTTTAGCTATTCTGGGTCTATAAATTTTAGAGTAAGCTTGTTTATGTGTATAAAAATATTACTGGATCACTTAATTTGATAGCTTTATTGAGATACAAATGTATACATTCAAATTGCATGTTTAAGCTATTTACTTAGGTATACCTTTTTTCTATCATCTATCCATTTTCTATGCTGTTTCTTTTGAAGAATAGCAATTATAAATTTTGGTCAGATCTAGTTATTAAATTGTATAAATTACGGTTTTGGTATATCATCTAAGAAAAATTTGCCTAACCAAGTTCACAAAGATTTTTTAAAATGTTTTCTTCTACGGGCTGGGAGTTTGGCCTAGTGGTAGAGTGCTTGCCTAGCATGCATGAAGACCCAGGTTCGATTCCTTGGTACTACATGCATAGAAAAAAGCTGGAAGTGGTGCTGAGGCTCAAGTGGTAGAGCTCTAGCCTTGAGAAAGTCCAAGGACAGGGCTCAGGCCCTGAGTTCAAGGCCCAGGACTGGCAAAAAAAAATTTCTTCTAAAACAGTTATATTTAAGTCCATGCTCTCCTAGATAGAATGTGGGCCTATAATTCATTTTGAATTATATTATTGTTATTATTATTAGCCATTCCTGGGCCTTGAATTTTGGGTGTAGGCACCGTGAGCTTCTTTTGTTCAAAGTTAGTACTCTCATACTTGATTTACAGCAACACTTCTGGCTTTTTGAGTGGTTAATTGGAGATAAGAATCTCATGGAAACCATAACTCATTTTTAAATTTTTGCTTCCTTGTTAAGCTGTATATAATAAGCCTACTCCAAAATCCAGTCCCTAGCACAACCTCCAATCCCGTGGGAAGGTTTGTGCTCCTGGTCTGTTTATAAAAGAAGTCTCATGGACTTTAATGCTGAGACTGGCTTCAAACTGCAATCCTCAGATCTCAGCCTCCTGAGTAGCTAGGATTACAGGTGTGAGCCACTGGCCCCAGCTGAATTAATTTTTGAGTTCAGGGCCATTTGATTCATTCCCCCAGACCTGCAGTTATTTTTTGTCAGGGTGAGGGTTGAAATCAGGGCCTGAGCACTGTCTCTGAGCTCTTTTGCTCGTCTACTTTACCAATGAGTCACAGCTTCATTTCGAGTTTTTTGAGTGATTAATTGGAGATAAGAGTCTCACAGAGATTGTTTCTTTTTTTTGCCTAGGCTGATTTTGAACCACAATTCTCAGATCTTAACCTCAGTGCCTGGCTCCTGGCAGTAATTTTGTAGATCCCTTCCCCTTTCTTCCTTTCTGTTTTTTCTTTTTGTCACCGGGCAGAGGTGAGGTTTAGTGAAGCTTCCCTTTAAATGTTAGGAAGTCTTTATTTAGGGTCCTTGACTTCAATCTCATAATAAGTATTTCTGGGCAGATCACAATGGTAAACAACAACAACAAAACAAAACTTGACAGAGCTTTATTGAGTAAATAAACAAGCAAGCAAGCAGACAAACAGACAAAAAGCAGAAAACACACAGAAGGGCAGGGGAGTGTGAGTGCTTTCAGTGGGAGAGACTCACAACGGGGGTTGAGTCGTTGGGGTATTTATATGGTAAAGGAAGGGGATTTGGCTTTAACACTATGTAAAAATAGGTGCTTTGTCTTTGCCCTAATCACACCTCGTGTTACTTTCTGGGTTTCCGGGTAAGAATGCATCCTGCAATAAAACAGATGCTTGTCCTTGAGACAATGAGGCACACTGCTATCTGCTTTTTGGGGCAGGAGGTGGCTTGTTTGGAGAAACATTTTCATTAGAAAGGCATATACCCTCTCAGACAAGTGTTAATTCTTGGGGTGAGGAATGTATTTCCTCTCCACCCAAGGAATGAACTCTGTTTTCTCTCTTTGAAGCAAATATGGCTCTTCTATGTTCCTTAATACCATATTTCTGAGTTCCCTTAAAGAGGCCTCAGTTTCCTTAAGTTATCCTGTTTTATTTCCCTTCCAAGGGACTTTTGTTCCCTTAATCTTAAGGGACATACATAAAGACATGAAGGAATATCACCTGTATTTGCTGTAAGCTAAGTGTACCTCATTTTTCCCTTCCTTCGTATCTTCCTTCCTTCCTTCCTTCCTTCCTTCCTTCCTTCCTTCCTTCCTTCCTTCCTTCTTTCCTTCCTTCCTTCCTTCCTTCTTTCCTTCCTGTCTTTCTATACACACACAAATACACATCAATCCATCCATTTAATTGTTCTAACACCATTTATTGAAACTCTCCTTTCTCCACAGAATTATCTTTGTAATCCAACAAAATATCAGTTGTCCATGTACATGAAAGTCTGCCTCTAGACTTACTTTTTTTAAAAAAATATTTTGACAGTCTTGAGCCTTGAACTCAGAGGCTGGGCACTGTGCTTGAACTTTCTCATGGCTAACGCTCTACCACTTGAGCAATAGCATCACTTCCAGCTTTTTCTGTGTATGTGGTACTGAGCAATCAAACTCAGGACTTTGTGCATTCAAGGCAAGCACTTTATCACTAGGCTATATTCCTATCCCTATTTCTAGAATTCCTATTGTGTCCCATGAAACTCCATGCATCTTTACATCAACACCATGCTGTCCATATTAGTGCCGTTTTAAAGGATGTCTTCATCATGTAGTATCTACTTTCTACTTTGTTTCAGCACAAAGATCTTTTAGCTGTTCTATGTCCCTTATATTTCCATATGCATTTTAGATTTAGCTGGTTGGTCAGTTACTACCGGATCCTGTAGGGATTTTAATTGTGGTTGCATTTGAATTTACAGGTCAGCTTAGAGAGAATTGACATTAATTTATTATGTTTTAATTATGAATCACTAATGTTGAATCTTCTGATTGGTGAACATGATCTAGTTTCCTAATTATTTATTTTCATCATTTTTTCCAGCAATCCTCTATAATTTTTACTACACAAGCTTTTCAAATATTTTGTGAGATTTATCCCTAAGTATTTTGAAGTGATTATTAGATTATTCCTAATATTTTGTTGCTATTGAAAATTACATCGTTCTTTAAGATACCAATTTCTTTATTCTCTTCTTTTTTGCCAGTCTTGGGGCTTGATCTCAGGGGCTGGGTGTTGTCTCTGAGCTTCTTTGTACTCAAATCCAGCACTCTACCTCCTGAGCCACAGTGCCACTTCTAGCTTTTTAGAGTAGTTTATTAGAGGTGAGTCTCAAGGGGACTTTTCTGTCCAGGGTGGCTTCTAATTGCCATCCTCAGATCTCAGCCTCCAGAATAGCCAGATGTAAGCTACCAGTGCCCAGGTCTTTGATTTTTGTTTTTTTAATTATCCTAGGTAGTTGTACAAAATTGTCATTTAACAAAGCAGTTTGTGAATACATTGCATCAATGTCATCCTGTTCAACATTCTCACCCATCCCTCCCCTCATTCTTCTTGATTTTTGCAAGATATACATTGAATTTTGACTACATTCCCCCCTCATCTCATCTTCATTGTACCTCTCTCTCCTTGCCCCCATCCAACCCATTTCAAGTCCCCATTTTCTGGTGTTTATTTTGCTAAACTTGCCTTTTTAAGGAATTACACCATTCAAGTTCTCCCTTCAATGTACTATATTTCAGTTAATACATTTGTATATACTTGCATATCACCCAACTTATTTACTTATAAGTTTTTGAGATAATTCTGGCTTTCACACATAAGGGAAAACATGAATATTTTTCTCTCTGGGCCTGACTTACTTCATTTAACATATTTTTTTCAGGTCTTTATGTTTCTTTACAAGTGGTACAATATCATTCTTTCTAATGGATGAGTAAAATTACATTGTGTATAACACATTTTTTTCATTCATTTTTCCATTCCATACCTTGGCTATGGTAAATAGTGCTATAATGTACTGGGTTGTGTTGGTGGCTTTAATGTATCCCGGTTTATAATTTTTTGGATAAATGCTCAGGAATTGAATAACTTGATCATAGGTCAGTTCTATGTTGAGTTTTTTGAGGCATTTCCATACTGCCTTCCCTAAGGTTGAACACGTGTTCTACACCAACAGTGGCTGGCATCTGTTATTGTTAGTTTTCTTGATAACAGCCATTGTAACTGGGTTGAAAAGGAATCTCAGTATTGTTTTGATTTACATTTTCTATATAGCCAGAGATGTTGAGTATTTGTTCATGTGTTTTTTGGCCATTTTTATTTCTTCTCAATTCTAATAAGTATAAACGTAATTCATTTTTACATCTTGATCATACATCTTTATGTCTTGTTAAACAAGCATAATGATTTAGGGAGGTTTTTCTGAAAATTCCATTAGATTTTTTTTGTATAGATGATCATATAAAGGCAATTTTACTTCTTTTCCAATGTCCATACCCTTGAGCCAAGCTCTACTTCCCATTTTCTGGAGGTTTGATGGAGATAACAGTCTCAGGTCCTTTTGTGCCCTGGCTGCTTTGAACCTTAATCCTCAGATCTCAGCCTCCTGAGTAGCTAGGTTAACAGGCATGAGCCACCACACCCGGCTTGTCTGATTTATTTTTGATGCCTGATGGCACTGGTTAGAATATCCAATATGATGTTGAAGTGGTACTATTTTTGTGAATATTTTACCAACAAGTATGATATTAGCTGTGAGGCTTTGGTAGATATTATTCATCAAATTCAGGAGATTCTCTTTTTTTTCTACTTTGCTGCTGTGAATTTATATTGGAAATGGATGTTGGATTTCATTAAGTGCTTTTACTGGATTCTTTTATTTTTTATTTTGTTAATATCACAGATTACATTGAGTGATTTTCAAATATTAAACCAGCCTTAGGACAAGCCTCCACCTAAACATAAGGCAGTATTATTAATGTGTTAAAATCAATATGTTAAAATTTGTTTTAGAGAAATGATCAATGGAGTGAATGCTTGTTTCATGATAAATATTTTGTTATCAGGATAACAAGATAGGAAATATTTGCTTCTCTTTGATTTTCTGGAAGAGTTCTTATAGAATTTATGTAGTTTTTCAAATTTTTTGGTAGAATTTATCGATGAAGTCATCTAGGGACTGATTTGTTTTAATTTGATTTTATTGCCAAGATGATGTATATAAGGTATATATGTATGTATGTATGCATGTACGTATGTATGTAAGATATGAGTATGTAAGACAGTGAGTACATGTCATGTCGAACATTGTTACCTCCTCCTGTTTTCCTACCACTTCCCCTCCCCCTAGAAGCTGGAAGTGGTACTGTGGCTCAAGTGGTAGAGCTCTAGGCTTGAAAAAGCTCAAGGACAGTGCCCAGGCGTGGACATCCTTCTCAGAGGAGGTAAAATGGCGGCGAAGTAATCCCAGGAACAAACACTCTGGAGACCAGACTCTTGGTGCAGATCTACCTTTATTTTACAAGACGTGCTCGCTAAATACAGATCCAGCAGCCATGTCATCAAATAGGACGACCATCAGCCAATGATGTCCTGAGACACGCCCCACTTGTTCCAAGTGGGTGGGGCCAGGCTCCCTCTGGCTCCTGACTGCTTGCCTCACTGAGTGTGTAAGCCCTGAAGCACAGATAGCAAGTAGCAGGGTTCCCCCACACCCAGGCCCTGTGTTCAAGCACCAGGACTTGCAAAAAAACAGTTGGAGATATCTAGTTGCTATGCCATGTCAACATTCTTTGAATATTGTATGGAAATTGTTGTGATGTCATTATTCTCATTTCTAATATTGGAAGGTTTCAGATTGATTTTTGTTTGTTTTTGTTGTTGTTGTTTTGTTTTGTTATTTTGGTCAGTTTGATTAGAGTCTTACCAATCTTATTGATCTTTGAAAAAAATCCTGATTTTGATTTCAGTTATTTTTGTTTTCCTGTTTTCTAAGTCATTAACTTCTATTATGGTCTTTATTGTTACTCATTTCTTTTCCTTTTTGGATAATATTTGTTGGATTACATTTGATTTTGAAATCATTTTCATTCAACTTTTTGTTCTTACCCAATACAGATGTTTTCTTGCTATCATTTTCCCCTTCTTACTGCTCTGTGAGTCTTCTATATATTTTGATATGTTATGATTTCATTTGCATTCAGAACTTGTCCTAATTGCCCACTTAGACTTATTTGACTCATGAGTTATAAAGAAGGATTCTACTTTGTCTTCAAATATTAAGTATCTCAAATGCCATATATATTTTTATTGATTTCTAACTTAATTCTATTGTTGTGAAAAAAACAACTACCTTGTATGCATTAGATTCTTTTAATTTTCCTAAGGTTTCTTTTATTGCCTTCCTGGCCTACATTGAAATTTTTCCATGTACTTTTGAACAGGATGAGCATTCTTTTTTTATTAAGTGAAATCATCCCTATATATCTATTAGGTCAAGCTGGTTAGTTGTATTAGTCCATTTGGGCTGCTATAATAAAATACATTAGACTAATTTGTAAGCAACAAAAATTTATTACTTCCATCTTAACTAATAAAAAACTGGGTGTGGTGGTTCATCCCTGTAACCCTAGCTATATATGAAATGCAAATAAGAAGTTCATAGGCTGGGCCAGCCAGCACATAAACATGAAACCCTATTGAAATAACTGAAGCAAAATAGTCCGGAGGCCAGGCTCAACTGGTAGAATATTTCTTGTATCTTTTTTTTTCTTTTTTGGTAGATCATGGGGCTTGAATTCAGGACCTGGACGCTGTCCTTGAGCTCTTTGGCTCAAGCCAAGTACTCTACTCCTTTGAGCCACAGCTCCACTTCAGGTTTTTGAGATGTTTGATATAGGAGTCTCACCAAGACTTGCGGATGTGAGCCAGCTAATTTTTAGTTTTAGTTTTATTAGCATGCGTTTGTAAAAAAAAACCCCACAAACAAACAAACAAAAAAAACTTTGTACTATAGTATCTGCAACCATGGAGATATTTTGACCAAATTGATCTCTTCTATTACTCTTTTTTACCTTTCCTTCCCCTCCCCTTTAAAACAATTTATAATGTGTTTCATTATAAATATAAAGCATTTTGATCATTTTCGCCCCCTCATCCCCACACCTTCCCCACACTCTTTCTCTCCTTAGTTCATCCTCTCTATTCACACTCCTACTCACACTGGTTCTCATACTCAAATAGCTGGGGTTGGAATACAGTCCCAGCTTGCCAAGAAGTCCTCTGCCAGATGGGTGCCAGTGGCTCACACCTGTAATCCTAGCTACTCAGGAGGCTGAGATCTGAGGATATTGGTTCAAAGCCAGCCAGAGCAGAAAAGTCTGCATGAAACTCTTATCTCCAATAAACCAGAATTGGCTCTGGGGCTCATTTTGAGCACAAAGAAACTCAGGGACAGTGTCCAGGCCCAAGTTCAAGCCTCACAACTGACAAAAAGAAAAAGAGGAAGAAAACCTACAGAAACACACTGAAGTCATCTTCAGGCAGTCAAGAATTTTTTGAAGGATAGATTTATTTGAATGTAGAAAACATAGCTTTGGTTGTCCACAGAATTTCTTCTGTCTCATGGGGAAACATCAGCTCTGCTTTATAGCCTTCAATGGAGTCAGTCAAGTATATTCAAGATAAAATTCTCTACTTAAAGCCACCTGACTAAGTACTTTAAGCACACCTACAAACTGTCTTTACCGTGACATCTACATTGGTATTTGACTCAATAACCAAGAACTGTTTTTGAGCTAAGATAGCCCATTAAAACCATTTTTAAAATTGAATCTTAAACTGGGCACCAGGGGCTCACACCTGTAATCCTAGCTACTCAAGAGGCTGATATCTGAGGATAACAGTTCAAAGCTAGCGTGGGCATGAAAGTCCATGATATTCTTATTTCCAATTAACCAGCAGAAAACTGGAAGTGATGCTGTGGCTCAAGTGTTAGAGCACTATACTTGAGGTGAAGAGCTCAGGGACAGTACCCAGGCCTTGAGTTCAAGCCCCAAGACTGTCCAACCCCCCAAAAAATAGAGTCTTGTTGCTTTAACCAACATGACATTTTCTATATTGTGATTGAGTTGAGAATAACCAATATAGTTAGATTTAAATACAGTATCTTGTAATCTTGTTGTTTTCTCCTCCTTTCCTATTACCATACTTTCTTTTGGACCAAATACTAAATGTATTTATGATTCCATTCTGCCTCTTTTGCTTGCATATTTTTTGGTCGATCATTGGGCTTGAAATCTGGGTCTGGGTACTGTCCCTGATCTCTTTAGCTCAAGACTAGTGCTCAACTACTTTAAGCCACAACACCACTTCCGGTTTTCTGGTGCTTAATTGGAGATAAGTGCCTCTGGGAGGCCAGGAGCATGGCTTAGTGGTAGAGTGCTTGCTTAGCACGCACGAATCCCTGGGGTTGAGTCATCAGTACTAGGGCAGAGCACTAACTTTGAGAAAGCCCAAGGCCAGTGCCCAGGCCCTGAGTTCAAGACCCAGGACTGGGAAAAAAAGAAAAGAAAAGTAAAAAAGAATCTGGGGAACATTTGTGTCTAGTCCGTCTTTAAATTGCTATCTTCAGATCTCAGCCTCCTGAGTAGCTAGGATGACAGGCGTGAGCCACCGGCACCTGGATTTTGTTTTAGTAGTTCTTTTAGAATTTAGAATTTATAGTATACATTCTTCACTTACCACAACCTACCTTTCAATTGTTTCATGGATCCTCACAAATAATACAAGAATTTCATTGTTTTTGTGTCTATGGGGGTGAGGTTGGAACCCACGGTCTCACATATGCTTTCTTTTCATTTTTATTTTCCCTTCCTGATTTTGTGTTATCATAATTCTATTTTTTCTTTTTTTATTAAATAATTTGTTAACATTGATCATAATTTTATGTTTATGAATGCTATAAAACCCTTGAAACATTGTTATTATTTTTCTATACATTCAATTATCTTTTAAATGGAATTAGATACCAAGGAGTCATATTTATTTATCCACATGGTTAATATTTCTAGTGGTACTCATTTCTTTTGGCACATGCCACATATTCTACTAGGCACCACCTCTGTTTTCTGAAGAACTCCATTTTACATTTCTTGTACTGCAAGTCTGCTAGTGATGATGAATTCTTTTGACTTTTATATGTCTGGAAAGACCACATTTCATCTTTGTTTTTGAAAGACATACCCATTGAGCAACAATTTTTAGATCAGTAGCATTTTTTTTTCTTCCAGTCTTTTAAAGTCATAGCTCCATGGTTCTTATACTTGCATTTTCAGGGGAAAAAAATCCACTCTTATTATTTGTCCCTTTCAATGTATTGTGTCTTTTTTCTCCTTTTGGTTGCTGTTAACTGATTCCACTGCATTTATGGATTTATTTTTCACTCTAGCTGTTTTCAAATTTTTCTCTTTATCAACAATTTTTAGCAACTTGATGATATTGTGTCTTGGCTTGATTTTTTTCATGTGTCTTGTGGTTCTTTGAGTTCATGAAATTGGGTTTATATTGTTTTCAACTAATTTTGAACATCTTGGCCATTCTTCCTTCAAATATTTGCTCCCTCCCCTTTCAGAGATGCCAGTAACTTCTTTCTTTGCTTGAAATTGTCCATGTCTTGCTAATGCTTTTCAAGTTTTTTAAATTCCTTTTTCTCCACGTGTTTCATTTGGGAATGTTTCTATATTCATGCTTAAGCGCTGAATGTACTTTTATTCCCATGCATTGTAGTTTTTACTCCAAAAGTTCAATTAGGGTCTTTGGAGTATATTTTATGCCTTGAGTTAATTCTCTGAACATGTGTAGTAGAGTTATAATAAGAGTTATAATAAATGTTTTCATGTGTCCTATGCTATTTATAACATCTCTGTTATTTCTGGGATGACTTCAACTGATTGTTTAGTCCCCACATTAGAAATTGACTTTTTCTGCTTATTTGAAGGCTAGTAACATACCACTAGTTGCCAGATATTATACATTTTCCCTTGTTTTGCTTGGATAATCTTGTATTTCTATCAATTTTCCTAAGGGTTGCTCTGGGATATAGTTATGTTATTGGAAAAAGTTTGACCCTGAGAGGTATGCTATTATGATTTGTTATGTGAACATGGAATAGTATTTGATCTAGAGTTACTTCTTTCCCACTCTCAGGGCAAGACTTTTCTGAATACTCTACCCAATTTTTGGTGAATTGAGTTACTCCATTTTATTTTATTTTGTTTTGCCAGTCTTGGGACTTGAGCTCAGAGTTGGAGCACTGTCCTTAAGCTTTTTCAAGGCTAGAGCTCTATCACTTGAGGCACAGCATCACTCCTGCCTTTTTCTATGCATGTGGTACTGAGGAATTGAATCCGGGTCTTCGTGTATGCTAGGCAAGCACTCTTTCACTAGGCCAAAGTTCATTTTAGCTAGGGGGACAGTAACTATTATAGCACTGGGTGAATACTGAATTCCTTTGAATCTTTTTAGGTATTATTTTCCCAGCTTAGAGTACTTTTCATCACATGTAAATGTTGATTAGTACTTTGTTTTACACTGGAACATCTGTCCATTTCCGAGGGCCTCTGTGCCACATTATCATCTTCAGGACTGTGATCTATGAACTTTACTGCCCTTGAACTCTCAGTACCATCTTTTCACTTTGAGTAGTGTACTAGAAGTCACATGGATTCCCCCTGATTATGTTGTGCCCTAAAACTTCTCAAGGCAGTTGCTTGAGCAGTCATAGGGCTCAACTGTCCACCTTTCCACAGATCATTCTGTTGTTGTCACTGCTTAATAGCTAGACTATATAATGCTTGTTTCATATACTTTTGTTACACTTTTATAGGAATCTTTCAAGTGGGAGGGTAAACTTGGCTGGTACTTCTACTCCATTTTGGCTCAAAGCAAGAGGTATTATTTAATATCTTTATTTTTAAAGTTTTTAATGTACATTTACTTATCTTTGAGTAGTTGTCCAAAGGAATTAACAATTAACAAAGCCATTTATGAGTACAATATATCAGATGAGATTTATTGAGATAGTTTTAATATCACATACAGCATAAACATTAAAAGTATAAAAATCAAGTTTTCCATATAGTCATAATTGTGCCAACACTACAATAAGCAATTTTTGGAACTTCTCATCTCCCTGAAAAGAAATTTTATACCAATTAGAAATTATTTCACATTGGGCTGGGAGTTTGGCCTAGTGGTAGAGTGCTTGCCCAGCATGCATGAAGACCCGGGTTCGATTCCTAGGTACCACATACGTAGAAAAAAGCCAGAAGTGGTGCTAAGGCTCAAATGGTAGAGCTCTAGCCTTGAGAAAGTCCAAGGACATTGCTCAGGCCCTGAGCTCAAGCCCAGGACTGGCCAAAAAAAAAAAGAAGAAATTATTTCACATTTTCCCTACTCTTGCTTTCCCAGTCTTAGGCTACTATTAATCTGTCTCTATAGATATGCCTACACTGGGCATTTTGTAAAATGGAGCTGATACAGAATATGAACATTGTGGCTGGCTTTTTCACATTGTATGATACGTCCTTCTTTTGGTGCTGGTTGAATTTGAACTCAGGTCATCGTACTTGCTAGGAACATGTTGTATCACTTGAGTCATGGCTCTTGTCCATTTTTTGCTTTAGTTATTTTTCGTATGAAATCTGACATGCCTGTCGCTAGCCTCAGCATGTGGTACGCATGCTTATATATCCACACATTGGCACACACACATAGCAGGGACTAGAGGCATGTGCTATCACACCTGGTTTATTGTTGGAGAAAAGGTCTTACTAACTTTTTGACTGGGCTGGTCAAAAGTGGGCACTCTTCTGATTTCTACCTCCTAAGTACCTACAATTACAAGAGTAAGCCATTGAGCCCAGTTCACATGGCATAGTATTATCCATATTTGTCTGTTATAGCATCTATCAGTACTCCATTATTTTATGTTGCCAAATAATACTCATTATTTGCCAGACCTGGGGCTTCAACTCAGGGCCTGGGCACTGTCCTTGAGCTTTCTCAAGGCTAGCACTCTACCACTTGAGCCACAGCACCCCTTCCAGCTTTTGCTGTGTATATGGTATTGAGGAATCAAACCCTGGGCTTTGTGAATGCTAGGCAAGCCCTCTACGGCTAAGCCACATTCCTGTCCCCAAATAATATTCTATTAGATGGAAACATAATGTTATCTGCCATCGGTTGATGGTAATTGGATTGTTTCTATATTCTGATCAGTCAATAATGCTGCTAGAAATACCTAAGTGACACATTTCGTATGTAGATACACTAGATTCACTTTCATATCTCTTTAATAGGTGCCTAGGAATAGAATTACTGATTATTGTGGTGTCTCTGTCAGTCCTTGAGACTATATGATTTACCTCTAGTCCTCCCAAGCCTGTGAAAAAAAGTACTACTGTCTCCATTCTGCAGAGTTAGAGTTCATCTAGGTTAATTTGTCTAAAGTTACACTATCAAAAAGTAATGGCATTCAAGAGCACATTGTCTCGGGAAATAGCCACTTTCATCCACTATTGTTGAGATGATAGATTGGTATAATTTCTTCAAAGAGCAATTTCACAATATATGTTCAAAATGTTAAATGTGAGCACTTATGACCCAGTAGGTTTAGATAAAGGGACTTATCCAACACATGTACTACAACTTCTACCAAAATATGTCAAAAATACTAGGATACTTATTGTAAATTCATCAAAATCAAAATATTGCAGACACAGAAAAGGTCAGCAATAAGGAATTATACATCCATTCAATTTGATAGCAGACAAATATTAGAAAGAATGTGATAGATAATACACTGCTAGAGAAAATGCTCCAAACTAGTAAGGAAAAGCCCAACCACAGAGTAACATATGTAGTCAGGGTCAAAATTTCAAGGAAACCCAAGACATTCATAATTATATATAAATAGGAGACTATGGGAACACAAGGAGTAAGAGCTGAACGCTTTATTTCTCATCTTATGCAACTTTGTATTGCATACCATATGGTTATGGTTTTGTGTAACTTCTATAACTTAACAAATTTATTTTATTTTATTTTTTCCTGCCAGTCCTGGGGCTTGAACTCAGGGCCTAGGCATTTTCCCTGAGCCTCTCTGTGCTAAAGGATAGCACTGTACCACTTGAACCACAGCACTACTTCTGGCTTTTTCTGTTTATGTGGTACTGAAGAATCAAGCCCAGGACTTCATGCATGCTAGACAAGCACTTTACCATTAAGCTACATTACCTGGCCTAGTAAAGTCATTTTAAAATATCAGATATTCTCACTCCAACTCCAGTGCTCTTTCTCATACACCATAACTGTTTTCCACCTTCCTAACTCCTACTGAGGTGCAGCATGCTTTCTTGCATCTAGTAAATACTACAAGTGTTCAAAACAGGTAATGAATATGGCCCCTTTAAGAAAAGGCTAATAGGTACTACAAAGCAGTTATAAAAATGATTCAGAAACTTGTCTCAGAAAAAGAAACTCATTCAGTTGTAATAGAAAATTGGTAAGAGGGATTAGAGGGAGTTAGAAGTGAGAAATCTGGTTGCCAGAGCAACCTTTCCCTGATTGGAAGGAACTCCTCACTTGAGAGGAGTTGTCCATGCAGAGGCTGATGCCTCCATTTCCTTTGTTTTCACTCATCAGGCAATAAGCTCCCCTCGAAGGAGTTCTGGGAGTCTATTTGAGATCCACAGCAACAGGCATGTGGGATCATGACAAGCAAGAGAGGACTGAGTGAGATGGCAAGCAGCCAGGGAGTCTCTGTGATACAGGCCCAATTGGATGAAGGGAGGTGGCCAAAAGCCCAAGACTCAGGGTCCAGGATAGAATTAATTCAAGTTTTATTTTTACTGACTGGAGAGTCAATTTAGTGCCCAAACACCAGGAACCATAGGGTTTGCATAGAAATATAAGTAGAAGATTCTAGATTATGGGGCTTGATCAGTTTTGTAGAGCATTTGGTCCCAGAGCTGAAGAATCATAATGAGATTTAGTTCTCCTTTAAATATAAGGACAGGAGCTAGGCTGGGTCTAGCCTGGTTAGAAAGGTGAGGTAGAATGGAATTCAAGCCAGCAAGAGCCAGAGAATCTTCTGAAGTCTAGACATCTCTTATGCACTATTGTATGCCCAATACCATAATTTTTAATCCAGGCTTTGTGAGACAGATATTTGTGTCAAATGAATGAAGTGTAGTTGGCAAAATTTGCCTTGGACAAAGAGGCTCTTGGACAGCCAGGCATCGTGTCTCATGTCTGTAATCCTATCGAATCAGGAGGCTGAGATCTGTGGATCTCAATTCAAAGCCCGCCTAGTCACTAAAGAATTTGAGACTCTTATCTCCAATTAATCACTAGAAAACAGGAAGTGGGGCTTGGCTCAAGGGGTAGGGTGGTAGCCTCGAGCTGAAGGGCTCAGTGACAGTGCCCAAGCCCAGATTTCAAGCCCCCTGACCCACCCCCTCAAAAAAAGTTTCTCGGACATTTGTGCCAGGGCTGGCTTTAAACTGTGATCCTCAGATTTTAGCCTCCTGAGTAGCTAGGATTACAGGTGTGAGCCACTGGCACCGGGCTTACCAGCTTCTTTTTCTGCTGCATTCCTACACTGTACTTTCTTGGCTGAGGTTATCTGAGCTTTTGGTCTAAAGGTTTAGTGACTGTGTCACTCACTAGAATACAAGCTGCACGAAAGGCGGGACTTCATCTCATTCATCACTATATTTCTAGTACCTAGAACATGTACTAGCACTTAATAGTTGTTTTACAAACATTTGTTGAAATTCAAGCCAGAAAAAGCAATCTAGTATAAGAACCATTTCCTATCAGTTCTCAAAAGAGAAAACAAAACTCAAATTTAGTCAGTAAAGTGATTCAACAATTGAGTTTAGGGATGAAGTCTAAGATCATTTCTGTTTCTATTTCTTCCCATTTCACTGCAGCAACATAACATATAAATATAATTACATATGCATATGTATAGTATATATGTATGTATGTGATATGTATAACTTGTAAATATCCTGGATGTAACTTACAACTTCTCATATAATGCTTGCAGTAAACAGATACTTTCTATGCCATTAATTTTCTTTTATTTCCTATTTGTTGGTTGTACTTAGGCTCAAAGCAAGAATTTCCCACAGATTAGAAAAGTGATTAGGCAATGATCATCTTCAAAAAGCATTCTAAATGCTTGAGCTTTGACTTGGCCTACAAGCTAAGATAGCTTGGCATGGTTTTGTGGATAATGTAGAAGACATGAAACTCCCAAGTCCAAGGAGTTGTTATTATTGTTGTTTTGCTGAAGTTTTTGTTATTGTTATTCATAACAATAGCAATAGCCAGTGCCCACATGTGTGCCACTGTCAGGTTGCCTAAATCTTATGGGTGGCATGAAAGGGGGTCAAGTTTTGCAAGTGCAGGCAGTGAGTTGGGGTTAAAGTAAGGACCCCCACCTCAACCTTAGGAAGTCCTAATCTTTTGTAATAGGCAGTAAGCTCATATGGTCTATATCTAGAAGAAGAGCTTATCTTTATTCTAGGGGATGGAAATAAGCTTGCCTTTTATGCTAGAGGACAATGGTAGCTCTATCTCTCAAGGCTGTTTGCTGTACAAATGCCCTTGCCCTTATAGTCTTGAGTAATGCAGAAAATTACTGCACACCAATTTTTTTTTGTCCGTCATGGGGCTTGAACACAGGGCCTGGGGTTTGTCCCTAAGATTCTTTGTACTCAAGACTACTGTTATATAACTTGAGCAACAGCACCACTTCTGACTTTTTTTCTAAGTAGTTTATTGCAGATAAGAGTCTCACAAACTTTCTTTCCTGTGCTGGCTTCAACCTGTGATCCTCAAATCTCAGCCTCTTGAGTAGCTAGGATTATAGACATGAGGCTTCAGAGTCCAACTTGTGTAGATATTCTGATATCCACTCAGGTTTGGGAATCATTGGAACCTTGGCCCAGACTTTTTCCTCCAACCATGTTACCTACAGCGAAGTGAGATCTATTGCACTGGAACTTGACCCATAAGCCAGCGCAGAGTCACTGAAAGTTCTTACTGAAAAAATCTGCTATAAAAATTAGCAAAGTACTCAGAAGAAGTTATAACATCCAGACCACTGGCTTTAGCAATTTTTAACAGGCATTTCTAGAGCACCTACTTTTTCTAACTCTATGCTAGGTATCAGGGCTATTAAATGTTATTTAACTTCCAGTGCAACAAAATGAATACAGGAATCTAGTACTTGAGCTGTGTGGGCGAGAAGAGGGTAGATAATAGGTGGAGATGCAGTCATAAAATTCAATGAATATCCTATGAACTTAGGAAAATTGGGAGGATGGATGGGGTTGGGAGGGATAAGGGAAAATGTTGAAAGGGCAGAAATTAATCAAGATGCATTGTACTCACAAATGGACATGTTGGATGGTAACCTCTTCACACAAATAGTTAAATATAATTGTTTTGCCAGTCCTGGGGCTTGAACTCAGGGCCCGGGCAATGTCCCTGTGCTTCTTTTGCTCAAGGCTAGCACTCTACCACTTGAGTCACAGTGTCACTTCTGGCTTTTTCTGCATATGGGGTACTGAGGAATTGAACCCATGGCTTCATGCATGCTAGGCAAGCAGTCTAACATTAAGCCACATTCCAAGCCCATTAAATATAATTTTTAAATGTAAAAATAAAAGTCATTCATTTGGGACTGGGAGTTTGCCCTAGTGGTAGAGTGCTTACCTAGCATGCATGAAGACCTGGGTTTGATTCTCCAGAACTACATACATGGAAAAAGCCAAAAGTGGTGCTGTGGCTCAAGTGGTAGAGTGCTAGTCTTGAGCAAAAAGTGTCCAAGGACAGTGCCCAGGCCCTGAGTTCAAGCCCCAGAACTGGTTAAAAAACAACAAAAAATGAAAAGATAAAGCCATTCATTTAACACATGGCTTCAGAGAAGCAATTATGTAACAGTACAATTCACAGTAATTAATTTATATGTATTTTTTGCCAGTCCTGGGACTTGAACTTATGGCCTGGGCATTGTCCCTGAGCTTCTTTTGCTCAAGGCTAGCACTCTCAGGCCACTTCTGGCCTTTTCTGTTTGTATGGTACTGAGGAATTGAATCCAGGGCTTCATGCATGCTAGGCAAGCACTCTACCACAGAGTCACATTCCCAGCACTAAATAATATATTTGAGACAAAGGTCTCAGTATGTACTTGGGCAAATCTTTTACTCAAGTTCCTCTAGCCTCAAACTCCCCCATGCTGAAGTTATAGGGACAAACCGCTGTGCTTGGCCTTATAGTAAACTTTGAAGAAATAAAAATATTGCCAGGTACTAGTGTTTCATGCTAGTAATCTTAACTAGTCAGAAAGCTGAGATCTGAGGATTGCAGTTGAAAGCCAGCTGAGGCAGACAAATCCAAGAGACTCATATCTCTAATTAAGCAGAAAAAAAGACCAAAATAGAAGTGTGTCTGAAGTGACAGAGTGGCAACCTTCAGGGGAAACAGCTAAGGTCTCAGGGTGAGACCCTGAGTTCAAGTCCCGATGCCAGCGTATACACACATACAAAAGAATTTTTT